>NW_026897680.1:0-109123 GCF_033153095.1 Gastrolobium bilobum | reverse complement strand
AAGGTTGTAGACGAGTTTTATGATTGGAAGAACACATTCGAACAAGAAAAGTTACAAGAAGTGCTGGAAGAATGCTGTAGGATAGGGATCGAGTGGACCGTGACACCCCAACAACATATGTCCTTTTCAAGAACCACACTCAAGCCCGAAGCTAGAGTGTGGTATCATTTTCTGAAAAATAGACTGATGCCCACGTCTCACACTGAGACGGTATCAAAGGATAGAGCAGTCCTGCTCTGTTGTCTGTTGGATGGAAGGCCTGTTGACGTAGGCCGAATTATTCATTCTGAAATCTTGGCTTGTGCCAAGGCTGACAGTGGTTATTTGTGGTTTCCAGGTTTGATAACTCGTTTATGCAGGGAAGCCAAAGTGCCAATTGGAGAGGAAGAGGAGAAAATCAAAATGAATGGAGAAATCTCCCCTGCTGCTGCAAAGAGAATATCAAAGAAGGCTGAAAAGTTAGCACAAGGCAGTGCTACTGCAACTCCTCAGAAAATTGATGACACAGCACCACTGCTGAAGGTGCTGAATCAATGGAGAGGATTGATAAGAGGCTGGACAAAATAGAGAAAGACCAACTGGAGACAAGGAAACTTGTGATGAACAAGTTGAAAGAAATAGACAAATTCATTTTAGGCCAGTTGGGGTTCCTCAACTATGCACATCTAGCCTCAGATGCAGCAAGGGAGTGATGATGAAGAAGAAAAATAAGAAGAAGAGGAAGAGGAGGTTGAGCAAAAAGACGAAAATATGGAAGACAACCCCTCGGACCAAGAAGAGCAAGATGAAGACTAGATCATAACTTGTAATAGTTTTGATTTAGAAGAAAAATATCTAGGTTGTATTGCTCTTTTATTTTTCTTTTTTGCTACATATGTAATCCCCTGCATCACTTAGAAAATTAATGAAAAAGAGGAACATGTTTGCTAATTAGATAGTTAGATTCGGTAAATTTAATTTCTGTTTTGTATGAATAAAAAAGTTAGGTATATGTTACAACATGAAATTAAGAAAAAGAGTTGGAAGAATAGCCTCGATAAGGGTAACAAGAAGTTAGAAACTAATGTTGCATCAACAAGGTGAAACAGATTGCATCCTTAGCTATGTTGTTATGATCCCTTTTGCTGTAGCAGGATGGCAGTAGTTACGAATGAGTGAGAGTAAGTGTTTTTCAAGTTGAACTTGCAAAGCAATAGAGGCGTGAATTGGAGGCTGACATGATCAAAGCAGAAAGCAAATGAAGTGATTGAACATGCAAGCACAAAGAATGAACTTGAAAGCAAAAGAAGCCGAAGGAGTTGATGGCGGATGAGGACTTAGGATTCAAGGTTTGATGGATTTGAATCTTACCATATGAGTAAGTCTTGAAGGCTATAAGGGTGAAAGAAGCCGAGCTAAAGCAAGTGCAAAAGCATGAGTGAAAATAAAGCCCCTTACAAAAAGAAAAATCAAGTCAAAAGCAAAAAAATAAAATAAGTGCCAATGCACATGAGCAAAGCTCACAAAATAAAAGAGGGAGCCAAGGTCAAAAGATAAGCAAGCAAGGTGGACACTCGTTCCTTCAATTCTCTACACATGGGTTTTGATTCAAGTTTGGCAAAGTATGGATACAACAACTAAGTCTTATGATTCTTAGTTTGATGCTCTCAAGTGGATTAAGCCAACAAGGAAGTTCTTTACACACACACTCAATACTTTAGAAGCAAAAAGCTAAGAGAAGTAAAGCTAACAAGGATCCCAAAGTTGAAGTGTAAGCCAAGGTTGAAAGACAACTCTCACGTGTACATTGCTGTTGAAATGCTACATCAGAACTGCTCATCTCAGTAATTGTCATTGCTGCAATTATGCCACCAAATTTATGCAGACCAATCAATCAATTTCTTATTTGTTACTCGGGGACGAGCAACGTTTTTAGTTTTGAGTGTGATAACTCTCCCATATGAGAGTTAATTTGTTATTTTTATGATGAATTTGTTGCATAAATTCCATATAAGTTAGCCACTTTGCATGATATTTGAGCTAATTATTGTATATTTATGATTAAGTGCTTTGAGATGACTAAGTATGGAAAATAAGACAATATCCCTTGATTTTGCGTAAGAAAAGATGACTTGTTGAATGTTTGTCTTCGCAGGAAAAATTGACGTAGGAATGCTGTAGCAGAGAAGCTGACGAAGTAATGATATAACAAGCGCTACAACATGACAGCGTAGACAAAGGGACAACCGAACTTTTGAATTTCAAAAGTTAGTTATTCTTCAACAATACACCAGCAAGCAAAGGAAGTTTCTGGAGATTTAGTTCAGAAATCACAAGGGTCAAAAGACAAATTCAAAGATTGAATCTTATCCAATCCCCAATGAACAAGGACAACAACCTTGATTCGGTCAACAACATTGACACAAGAAAACCAAGAAGATAAAGATCTTATCCAATTAAGTGCCAACAAATCCGAAAATCCCAAGGATCAAGGACGATTTCAAGGATTGAGTCTTATCCCAAAATCCCAAAGAACAATGACAACAAAACTCTTGTTCGGTCAACAACAATATTGGCACAAGATAATCAAGAAGATTAAGATCTTATCCAATCAAGTGCCAACAACCCAAGAATTTAGGGGTAAGATAAGGCTGCAGCAACCGGATTCAACAATATCCACTTTTAACTCCTAAAACTCAAAGCCCAACTATTTTTCCTATTTAAGAAGAGCTCCTCCACGAGAGAAACACAATTCGAAACACAGTTAGAGAGGTTCAAGGTTCAGAAGGTCAGAAGCAAGGAGGAGAGTTTTAGAGGGAGATAATGGGGTTCTTGGAAGAGGAAGAGTAGTGCTGGAGCAGTGCTGGAGCAAGGCAGTGACGACGTCTTTCTACAGCAATTGTTTTCAACTTCTTTTCTGTTTTCCAATGAATTCTTTCTTTATTTTCTCTGTTTTATTTAATTTCTTTATGAGCTAAATTGCTCCATAGGTTAGGTGATAAAGTACCTATGCTGTAACATTGAGATGTATGCCTAAACTTTGTTTATGTTAATGTTTAATTAGTTATTCAACGAGTTTGCTTAATCTTATTCATGTGTGCATGTCGAGAGATACATATGTGATATTGAGGAGGTTGGGGCCGAGAGGTTTCCGAATCCAGACCCTTGTTGAATAGTGTGGATTAATCGAGTTAAATTAACTTAATTAAGTTGTGGGTAGAGCGATCATTCACACCACATGACCTAGAACTTGAACTTAACAATTCAGTGATTAGTTTGGCCATAGAGATGTGGGAATTAGTTATTGGGTATATATGTTAGGTTGGCC
This sequence comes from Gastrolobium bilobum, assembly GCF_033153095.1. Lineage (NCBI taxonomy): Eukaryota > Viridiplantae > Streptophyta > Magnoliopsida > Fabales > Fabaceae > Gastrolobium > Gastrolobium bilobum. The sequence goes on along the minus strand of NW_026897680.1, from coordinate 105,816 downwards.
AAAAGCCCCAACATACATTAGTGTTTGGTTACTAGTTAAACATCGATATAGCATTGTTAAAGCATCAGATCAGTATTGTTGTATCAGGGAAATTGATCCTGACCTATATCTCATCCATTATCTTAATACCTATTATTTTAGTTTCTTGTTTTCTTATTATTAGTTGCCTTTTCTTTTACAAAACCAACAATCATAATCAATCACTTTTCTCACTTTCTTCACCTAAATAATCATTACTTTACACTTATCTCCGTGGGAACGATACTTGGACTCACACATCCCTTTATTACTTGTGACACGTGCACTTGCGTATTTGTGTGATTAATTTAATTGATTGCAAATTGCACAACATTAATTCATTTGTACATATGTGACTCTTATATAGAAGAGTATAACTAGAAAAGAGAAAGATCTAGAATATCTCAATTAAAAATAAAATAAAATATTTATATCTCTAATATAAAGCTAAAAATAAGATTTCTCAAACAAACGCTAAGTCAGATCCATATAAACCCTCATTTGCAAGTGATAGTATGATGACTTTAGGCCTTCTTAAGTCTAGGAAGGTAGGGTTTGTCCTTATGTAAGATAGAAAGGTAATTGCTTATGCGTTTAGAAAACTTAGACAACATGAAGAAAATTACCCTACCCATGATTTAGAGTTAGCAATAGTAGTGTTTATATTGAAAATTCGGAGAAACCACCTATAAAGGGGTAAGATATGAGATATTTAGTAGCCATTAAAGCAATTGATACCATTTTCATTATAAAGAATTGAGTATACAACACAAGAAGTGGATACAATTCTTAAAAGAATACGATTTTGAATTAAATATCATCCATACAAGCTATAATGGTTGACGCTCTTAGTATAAAATTCCTACTCATGTTTCACATGATCATCATATTATGATTATTGACACGGAGATGGTGAAGAAATTAAGGGATTTAAATCTCTCAATGACCATGCCAACTTATAACTTAAATTAGGAAAATACTAGCTACGTGCCATTTTTCACAATTTTTAAAGGGAAAATCATTGATGCTTCTAAAGCAGAAAAAATGATTTCTGCCATTGACTCATTTCCTCTTCTTCTCTCTCATTTTCTCTTTCTCTTGCTTTTCTCAGTGGCAGAGGGATGATTTCTGCCACAACTGCAGAAATCATTCTCCCATTCCTGAAAGATCAAAACTATTTCAACAGGGCAAAAGATGAAATCATTCTTTATCAAGGAAGATTATGTGCCCCTAAAACAACACTTTCAAGTGACAAGAGTTTAGAGAAAGCTAAGGATATGCATAACAACTTTTCCATAGATGTTTTATTTTAATAGTCTTGGGCAACAAAAATGGTTAGAAATAATGTTTAAATAAATCTAGTTTATTTTATTTTCTAGAAAATGAATCGATTGCTCAAAACACAAATTGGTAGAAATAAAAAAATGTTTTACTTCTCTTATGTAGTAGGAGAGAAGTTATCTTGTGGGACCTACTAATTTTTAAAAAAAATAAGCACATCTTTTACGTGAGTGTAACATGAGAGAAAAATCTTATACAACATGACAGTATAATTTTCCAATAAAAAATTATTTTTTCTTATCATAGAATGTGTAAACAACATAAAATACACATTATTTATAAAAATAGTATTTATTGAATACACATTCTCTCTCTCGTAAGCCACATTCTCTCTCTTTTAATATAAAAATAAGTTGTGTTATGAAACATTATTTTTGCTTAAAATTTTTATCTCAAGGATATAAATAAAAAAAATATTTATTTTCAGATATAGTGTCAAAACAAAATTATTATTACGCATACCCTTATATACCTGATGCAACTTAGATGTGTCAAGATATTAGAAAAATGTAACAGTGATCCGGGATGGAATTTTTTTTCCAAATAATTGTGTCATGAAAATCTAGCAATAAAGTATATTTTCACAGAAGATTTACCTATAATACTTTACAAATAATAACTAATTGTATGGTTTTATTTTCCTAATTAATAATAAATTAAAAAATCATCAATTGTATTCCTAACACGAAATCACAGTCGACATCAATTATCACTAACACTTAGATGACACAAATAATTATGTAATATGTATTCATATTAACTAAGGGCCAACTAAATCCTACAATCGGGTAAAAAAAAATCAACATAACATTGCCAAAACAGTCAAGGTTTTATCAAGAGATAACAAAAAAAATTATCATTCACCAAAAAAAAAACTTACTACTAAACTCCATAAAAAAAATCTATTCCTTACTCTACAATTAACTTTCCCGACTATGCAGTGTTTGTGCTCTAACTGCTTCCCCTTTTATGACTGTACCGTTGCCTTTTAAGAATTGACATTAAAACCCTGATATATTCACAGCCCAACAAAATATGAACGTGATAGCTTCTTTAACTTCATTTAATTATGGGCCCATATCATATGATGTGAAACCATGGGCTAGCATACCCATTCAAATTTTTTTTTTAAGTATAAATTTTTCCTATGTTTTTATTCTTCTTTTATTTGACTGTGGGTCACAATTGGTATAAAGTAATTTAACCAATTTCTTCCAGATCCAACACTTGTATGTGCACCCAGCTTTTTGACTTCATCATTTTAATTCTATGGGAAATCATTCTCTTATTTTATATATGGGTATTTGGTAGAGGAATTTTTTTTAGATATCCAAAAAAGTGAGGATGAGTTTCCAAGAAGACCATATTTGGTATCATATTTCAGAAAATTTATTCAGGAAAATGATTTACCTGGGAATTCGTTTTGTGTATAAATTGTGAATGAAAATTCCATCCAACAATACTACCCAGAGCTGGGAAAATAGAAAAAAAGTAGGTGAAAAAGCTAACAAAAATCTTATCAAATATTCCCAGTATTATTTTTTACCTACCAAACAACATTTTGGTAATATTTCCGAAAAGCTCACTTTTATATCATATTTCTAGGAATTATGATTCCCGGATAATTTTTTTTCTCTCTCTACCAAACGCCCCCTTAAATATCTAACATATTTTTTGGATACAAAGTGTCTACAAATATCAAAATTAGAACCCTAATTAAAGAATATATTTCAACCATAAATAATTCTTGTGAGTGTCACACTCAACGGAAGAATATTCCTTTAAAAAATGTGTCACTCACTAATAAGTATTAGTGACTAGATTTGTTGGTAAAAATTGAAACAAATATCTCATATATAAAATACACGAAAGAAGATCATGAAATAAAATGAATAATGCTTTATAAAAAGATGTCAAGATAAAACTTTACATCATACTTCAAGATCAATTATATACACAATAGTGTACGAGGGAGGGGCTAAGATGGGCACTTGCCTCCTCGAAACTTGTACAAACCTTTAATTATGAGCATCTATGTTGCACTGATATTGGCACGGGACACGTGACACGATACGACATGACATTCCGACAAACTTAATTCTAAAAAATGTTAGATTTCGATACGTTAGGACACGTTTTAATATTAAATAATATTTTTAATTTATGTAGTGTATTTTATATTTAATATTCAATAATTTAACAAAAAAATGAAACTAAACTTATAATATTCATTAATTTTGCAAAGAAACATAAGATATCCCATATATTTATATTAAACTTAATAAAATGGTAATCGTAATCTAACAAATCTAATAGTTAGAACTAAAAACTCAACGTAACGTAACCTTTGAACCTTTTTTTGAATTTCTATAACGCGTGTTGAAGTGTCGGGGAGTGTCGAACACGACACGTCAGGATTTTTGAAGTGTTGATGCTTCATAGATGAGCATCATTAGAGAATTGTTAGCAATGATAATAATGTAACTATTAATCTATCATGCATTATCCTCATCCAATCTTTAAAAGACTTTGCACACTCATAAGCATCATTAAGAGTTCCTGTTTTTTGAGAATATGTTTACTTTCGAGTCTTATCCAACTCAAAATTAAGATGCTTAATAGCCTAATATGCTTTAGGTTCTAACTCAGCAAGGAGATGACATACCTTATCATAATTAAAGACTGTATGGAGATATTCCATAAATGACTTAAACGTTGTGTAGTATGCCAATGTGCGTCATCTAGAGGTAAAGACTAAACAAGTCTATATATGTCCATACATAATTATGATCATGTAATTTACCAGTTTATTAGTCTAGTGATCTTGTTACTTGCCATTTTGTGATGAACTTTTTTTTAGTTTTATACTTGTCGTTTTGGATGGCAGGAAATTACTTTACCTCGTGAGGCAAGAAAAACGATAATTCCGTAGAATAAATCATGTACTCATTAATTAGATTATGGATCAAAGGTTAAATTATGATATTAAACAATGTAATCATACAAGATGTCCAACCCAAAGGTTGATCAAGATATCATATTTAATTTCATTGGCCCTAAACATATAGAATGCAAACAATTACAAGCAGTAACATGAAATAAAAGTCTTAATCTTGTTGTTCAATAACTTTTGTATGTCAACCATTTCTTTTTGCACTGTTTTGAAAGTAATATGTTTACACGCTCTGTACTCAATTTTAAAAAATAAATCAGATGATTGAAGTGATCAAATTGCAAATCAAATATATTTTTCGACTCAAACATTATATGATTTAATCACAAATCTAATTTTAGTTAAACTAATAGAAACATAGAAGGTTCTATTTTAAGTTCAATTTTTAAAACATTACTTTAAAATGTTATCTAGCTCGAAGGAACCAAGTTGAAAACTTATTCCTTTGGTAAAAAAATCTTATCATCATTTGTACCAAAAAAAAGAAAAAAGAAAATACTTTTTGGGTCCCTAACAAAAAACATGGTCTCTACTTTAGTTCTTTATAAAAAAAATTAGTCGGTTGGTCTCTATAAAATTCAAAGTTGATCCATTTTAATCTTTTCGATGAACTAATATGGGTCTTTCTTGAATTTGTGAGAGATCACAATTTCAATTAAATGAGTCTAGTTTGAATTTCTAAAGGACTTCAAGACTAATTTATTTTTATAAGGGACTAAGACGAGTATCGTGTTTTTTTGTTATGTACTGAAAGATATTTACTCAAATTTTTTTTTGTCTTACCTTATTATATTTTGAGGTAGGATATTCATACTATTAAATTTTTCTTCTAACATTTTACTATAACACCGATCACCATTGAATTAGAGGAAACGTTAAACGAAGATAGAGAAAAAGAAAAGAACTTTTAAATTGAACGGTGGTGAGAGTGGTACGCAGTTAAATCCACCATACCATACTATAGAGAAAGAGTTGCCACTTCAATTCTGCTAAGCTTTATTTGCAATCTGAATTCATGTTCTCTTGCTACTACACAACAAGGTAAGGTTTCACTTGATCTCTTCATTGCTTCAATAGTTTTTATTCTCTTAGTTTAAAAGTCAACGCTTGTTCTTCCTTTTATTCAGTTAGTTATTTATAACTCTAATCACTCCCTATATTAAAGTTGGGTTACTCTATATATTTCAAATGCAATCATTCAAACAAACAAAGCAATGATCCTTTTTTTTTCTCTCTCTTCAATCTTAGGTCTCAGGGAACTAGGAAGTTTGTATGGACAGTGAAAGGGAAGAAAACAAATGGCTGAAACTGAAACTTGTTGGTTCTCTCAGTTCAAGTTTTCTGCTTTGTCTTTTCTTTGAATCAACATGAACCTTCTTGTTGTTGTAGTTGTTATAGTTGTCCTTGTTTTATATTTGGTGAAAATTTTGCACTCAATTTTCTGGGTCCCATGGAAAATCCAGAGTCACTTCAAGAAGCAGGGGATATATGGCCCTGGCTACCGTCCGATCTTTGGGAATTCATCAGAGATCCGACGGCTGTATGCAGAAGCTAAATCAGAGGCAACCCCATTTGACCATGACATCTTAAAAAGTGTGGTTCCTTTCTACCACAGGTGGTCTTGCATGTATGGGAAAGTTTTCTTGTACTGGTTCGGGTCAAAGCCCCGGTTGGCAATATCTGACCCGGATATGATTAAGGAGGTGTTGATGAACAAGGGTGGTGAATATGGGAAAGTTCCCTACAATCCACAATCTAAGTTGCTTTTTGGACAGGGACTTGTGGGGTTGGAGGGTGATCAATGGACATTTCATAGAAGGATAATAAACCTGGCCTTTAACATGGAGGTTGTTAAGGTGAGACTACATCTTATGTTTTGGGTATAAAGGACTTATGTTGGTGTCTGTGTGTAAGGATTTGACATCATTAATGACAGTGTCATGGAAACTGTTGTAGGGGTGGGTGCCAGATATTGTGGCAAGTGTCACTAAGATGCTGGAGAAATGGGAAGATGAAAGAGGAGGAAGAGATGAATTTGAGATAGATGTGCACAGAGAGCTTCATGATCTTTCTGCTGAGGTTATATCAAGGACTGCTTTTGGCAGCAGTTATGAAGAGGGCAAGCATATTTTCACCTTACAGGAGCAGCAGATGCATCTTTTCTCACAGGCTGTTAGAAGTGTCTATATCCCTGGATTTAGGTAACTATACAAACTCTTTTTAGAAAGGAGATTTTTTTTTTTTACCAAAAAAAAGTAAATTATTATTACATTAAAAGCAATGAGGAGTGGAACGACTGCTCCTTTGTGACTAAAAAGTCACAGGTTTGAAATACAAAAATAGTCTCTTTGCAAAAATGGAAGAATAAGGCTTCAATTAAGGATTTTCTCATCTATACTCTCTCAAGTTGGGGTTTCGTGGGAAGTTGGTTTTTTATTATTTCAGGTTATTATTTCAAGTTATGGTCTCACAGATTGACAATCACTATAAACTACCATAGGCAAATTTACAGTGATGCAGTATGCATGCTAACCACCATATGAATTAGTACAAGTACAAATAACTAAATACCAAACAAGAACAGTAGGTGGGTGCATGATACTTACTCTATCAAAACTAGGATCTTATGCCCACCCCTTTCCTTTCCTTTCCTTAGAACCAATCTTATTAATCAAATTAGGTAATAAAAAACCACTCCCCATAAAACCCGACTAGTAAGTGGGGGATGGAGTCAATCCTTGTACGCAGCCTTACTCTTACATAATTGCAGAAAGGTTGTTTCCTGGATTCGAATTCATGACTTTTCAGTCATAAAGGAACAACTTTACCACTGTTCCGGTTCGCCAATCAACTTAGGTAATAAATAAGAAAAAATCATCATAACTAAAGATGTTGTCCTAATAGACCAACTGCGGGTCATTTCTTGATTTATAATATAAGTGCCATAAATTTGAAACAATAGTTTATAACTTGTGGATTGTTCCATTCAATCTCTTTTTTATGCTAAATATAAGATGAGAAATACTGCAACATATAATTTATTTGTCGCAGGCTTTAAATGCTGAACTGTAAATCAAAAATCTCAATTTGGTTATAGATGTCTCCAAATAAAGTCTATGGCATACCTGGTCTATTTTGCCTCCTTGACTATAAGATATTGAGTTTCACCCTTTTTTTTCCTGAAATTCTGATAAAAATAATAGATATGTGCCAACTAAGAAGAACAGAGATAGGTGGAGGCTAGATAAAGAAACTCGTGAATCAATTGGCAAGCTGATTGAGGCCAAGAGCAATGAGAGAGAAAATACAAGAAATGTACTAAGTTCATTGATGTGTTCCTATAAGAATGAAGTTGGTGGAGAAGACAAGTTAGGGGTGGAAGAAATTATAGATGAATGTAAAACTATCTACTTTGCTGGAAAGGATACAACAGCTAATTTGTTGACTTGGGCACTTCTTCTATTAGCAAAACATCAGGAATGGCAAAGTAAGGCACGTGAAGAAGTTCTTAGTGTCATTGGACATAATGGACTTCCAGTTACAGATAATTTAAATAACCTTAAGATTGTAAGTTCAATTTTCATAATCTGACTTGCCTTATCATGTTACATAAGAGAATCAGTAGAATGCATCTTTTTATATCATTGTTAGCATGAACATTACAGTACATTGAAGTAATATTTTTCTGCATTGTATAAATAAACAAACAAACAATCGATCGAGTTCATAGACTAATCCAGTGCTCATGTAATATGATTGAATACAAAATTCTGTTGTACTTTTTTTATTGATTATTATTGGTTTATATTTTCCAACAGGTTAGCATGATAATTAATGAAACACTTCGGCTTTACCCTCCGGCTGTAATGCTAATGAGGCAAACCTCTAAAAATGTGAGGTTAGGGAGCATTGATGTTCCTGCTAAGACTCAACTCTACTTGGCATTGACTGCAGTTCATCATGACAGAGAGATATGGGGAGAAGATTCTCATAAGTTTAATCCAATAAGATTTAGTGAGCCTCGGAAACATTTAGCTGCATTCTTTCCTTTTGGATTAGGCCCTAGAACCTGTGTTGGGCAAAATTTGGCAATGGTTGAGGCAAAGATTGCTCTTGCTTTGATAATTCAACGTTATAGTTTTGTGCTATCTCCAAGCTATAAGCATTCTCCTATACTGCTTATAACATTGCAGCCTCAATATGGTGCACAAATCTTCTTTAGAAGGATTTCATATTGATGATTTGCCTTTTTCATTTTGTGTGTGTCTGTAATTTTGAACTTTGCATGTGGTAAATCATTGTAGCTATAAACTTTGACATGTAAAACATGTGAAATCTGTGTTGATAACTGGTGAAAGTTTTTCAGGTTATAGCAGCATAATTTTTATTGGCTCATCAAATGTATATATAGGTTTGGTTCGTATATTTACTCTTCCACTTTACTCCTTTGAAGGGTTTGTATAAGGAGGTGAAAAGAACATAAATTGGTCCAACTTAAATTGGTCGAATGCTTCCATCTGTCGAAGCATAGCCATAATTTAACTACGCACATTCAGACAAGTCCACATATGTACATCAGCAAATATCTTGTATAGGAAAAAGGAACAAAATGTCTCAAATGGTATCTCTTAAAAGGAACGAGTAATGACCACACATGCAGCTTGTAATTGCAGAAGCTAAAAATAACTAAAAAATTTAATTTATTTTCCAAAATACTCTAAATTTTTAGATAACTTGAGCAATAATTCTTGAATCATTTTTGAAAGCATTCTCAACAATGTTTGTAGACTTTTTCATTTTTTTCTTTTTAATATGGAAACTAGGTGGCAGTGGCAGAGCCACTTAGGGGCAGGGTGGGACCTTAGTCCTAGCTAAAATTCAAAAATTAACTACATTTTTAACGTTACTAAACAACTGTGACTAAATTCTGAATAAAATTTAGTGTTATGTCTCACCTAAATTTTTGTTGGCCTTAGCTCAATAAATGAGTTGGCTCCGCCACTCTTAGGCGGAACACTTTTTTAAAATTACTCTCAAATTTTTCTCACCAGGTATGTCAATTTGTTTATTGTGAATAATTGCCATGAATTATGGCATCATTTTCTAGTTTGTTGAAAATAGCTTTCGGTGATGTTATGCCAATTTGTTTGTGATCCTAACATTTACTTGACATAAGATCTAATGTGTGAGAGCGAATTAACTCTTAGAATAAATATCATTTTTGGTTCTAAAAAAATTTCACGATACTCACTTTAGTTCCTAGCAAATAAAAAGGCCCATCGTGATCCCTAAAAAATTCAAAATGGACTCATTTAGTTGAAATCGTAGTCTCTCACAAATTCAAAAAAGACTCATATTAATCCTTAAAAGGACTAAAATGGATCCGTTTTGAATTTCTTAGGGACCACGATGGGCATTTTTATTTACTAGGGACTAAAACGGGCATCATGAAATTTGTTGAAGATAAAAAAGTGTATTTACTCTAACTCTTATAGGACTCTAAATTTCCGTAACTTAAGAGATTCTGACGTTGAAATGCTCAAATAACATAAATGTTAAATGTAAAACAACAAAGGAAAGGAAATAGTGTCTAACTGTAGAGGTGCTTGAAAGTAAAGAAGAAAAATAATAAAAAGTGCTTGAATATGAAGTGCGGGAGAGAGAGACTAACTTGATAGTAATCAATAATTTCTAACCAAAATCCAATTCTATGTTGAAAAAGTACAGTTTTTTTTTTTTTTTTTTTTTTAATTTCCTTGCTTTTCTTTTCTTTTTGGGTTCCCCAAAGTAAAATTGCTGTTACTACTAAGGAAGCAACAAATATCCAAAAGAAATAGCTTACCAGTGAAAATTACATGGTACAGAAGGAAACTTAAACCTGCTAAGAAACTAATGCCAACAGACAGATTTCCATTTTCATTTCCTTTGAAATTAGTAAAGTTAGTAACCATATAATTATTCAAATCCCAACTAGGCAACAGCTTAAAAGTTAATTTCCCTTCTCTCAGCAAAACATTTTCCTATGATTGTTTGGTCAGACAGAAGGGCAAGCCATACACCAGTATCAGCTCCTTCCTCAACAGTATTATTCCCTGCATAACCTGTAAGAGCTGTCTTCACCCAACCTGGGCAATAGCAGTTAATATAAATCTTCTGACCTTCTGGTCTCTCTGAAAGCTTCCTTGCCATAAGCCTTGTATAAGCATTAACTGCAAGTTTTGACAGTGAGTAATCAGTATATACTTGAGGCCACCCACCTGATGTCCAAGTTCCATCTTCTACTTGTTTTAGAAAAGTAGATAAAGTCCTTTCAATCAGTTCCTCAGAAAGGGTCTCCACATCACTTAGTTGCTCCCTCAAAGCTATGTTGCTGATTCTCTGTCACTCAAGCAACACATTATCAGTTTTACATCTAGCAGAAGTCATATAGGGCACAATGGATCAGATACAATCTTAATGCAGCTAATAAAAATCTTTTACCACAAACTCTATGTTTTAATGAATTGTTTAACAAATACATCACTAGAGAATGTTAGAAGGAATTGCAACAATTCAAAGGATTTTTCATTTAATTCAAATAAGAATATAGATCTAATGGTAGGAATTTTGGTCCAATATATGCAATTCAGAGTACAGTTTCTGTAACCAACTATTTCACCATATTATACCATTTATCTCAGAAAGCAATTTTAAGCGATAATACCGTCCAAAAGGAAAAATGTTGTGCATTTTTATATTTCAGAACGTGAACATTTATGTGTGAAAAACATGTTCAGCTTATCCCCTATAAGAACACAGTGAGATGCTTTTTTACTTTAAAGAATGCAGCAGGAGAAGCCTGAGCAAGAAAATGAAAGAACCGTGTATACACAAGGGAAAGAACCAAAGATCAATTTTTTTTTATATACATTGTTTATTGATTATATGAATATATTTTTTTAGCAAACAGTGTTAAGAGATTTTACTTACATTTCGTCTTCCATTTATTCGACCTAGACGTGAGCTTACATTTACAATACGAGCACCAACAAGTGATGGTTTCATCAATGGAATAATAGCTTCAGTCACACTCTTGGTGCCATAGAAATTGGTTTCAATAACCTTATGAGCATTTTCAACTGAGTTATCAGACCCCAGATTGAAATTAACGCCAGCATTGTTTACCTACAGGTAAAGATAGTGCTTAGAACTTACAAGCATAAAATAAGGAAATGTTTAAACCACATTCTATACACTTCCTTGTAATATCTAATTCAGTATCTTTTGTATTCAATTTCATGTTTAGGATATATAGATAAAAATAAACAAATTTATTTTGTGAATATAGTAGAAGTTGACATAGAAAAGGATAAAGATAAGCCAGAAGTAATCAAAATGTATAAAACTATTAGATAGATCCCAACAGCACTTGATAATTTAGTTAAAATCAGACTATGAGGAAAGAAAGCACATTTTAGAAACTGACCAGAATATCTAAACCACCATAGTTTTCCCGTAACCACTCAACAAACTGGTTGATGGATGAATAGTCTACTATGTCAAGTTGATGATAAATCACATCCAGGCCACCTTCTTGCAAAACCTTAATTGATTCAACACCAGCACTAGCATCTCTTGATGTCAGTATAACAGTCAATCCATGAGCAGCAAGTTGTCTAGAAATCTCAAACCCAATTCCTCTATTTCCACCAGTAACTACAGCAACGGTTTCCTTGGACCACCACCTATGTAGGTATGCTCAAAATTAACAAAAATCATAACAAGCAGATACGATTTGATCAAGCAAGATGTATGAAAGAAAGAGAAGTAGGGAAATATTGCCAAGTGCTGAGTCAGCAGGAAGTTTCTTAACAAAGAATGTTCCAGAAGCTGGTAAACTGAATTATGTTAAATGGGGAGATTGAAAATGCTTGGGAGTGGAAATGCGGGAATGTCCACACTACCCGAGTTGAATCAGATACAATTTGAAGGATTTTGTAGGTTCATTGATCGGGGTTTAACAGAAGAACTTGCTATTTGACTCGAATGATGCTTATTCCCCGGATACCGTCATTGTTTCTTTTCCGGGAAAAGAAGTTCACGAAGGTTTGGAAGTGGTGGGAAGAGTGCTGGTTAAGTAGGAAAATGGGGTATTGCATGGTCTTGGGAGAGTCCAGAGTCTCTCCAATACTCTGGGTTACCATTTTCTTTTATGCAATTTTCATATTCTGAAATTTCCTTTCTTCGTTAGCGTCTGTACTGTTCTTGATGATCCATACAAGAATCAGTCATAGTTAATACAGATTCCTGTTTTCAATTTTTTTTTTAATCTGTTCTGGTATTGGTTGGATCCTATCACAAGCTATGAAGAATAGTATTCTGTAATTCCATAAACTATGGATGGTTAAAGGCTGAAACAAACAACAATCTTAGTCAAAACACATGCTGAGAATTACATGCTTGCCAAGTGGCAAACGACAATATTCTCAGTTTGAGTATCCCATGTAACATTTGGACATTCACTTGAAGCTAAACAATAGTTTTTTCCTCATGACGAGAGGGTCTGTGGCAAAGGTCATAACTAAGAAGCCTAACTCAGTGTGAGTAGGTATAAAAATTTGTAGATTTCAAAACCCAAAAAGGTTTTTAAAATTCATAGGGGGAATTCAACAATCGTAAAAATCTAAACATCAGAAGGGATAATTAGACAAAAAAAGATAATTGCAAAATAAAACGATATAAACCTCTGTTCATCAGAATAGGGAATGGTCCTTAGAAGCCTTATCTCTTGTTGCCTCTTTTCTCTTCGTTCCTTTGCTTTTTCTTTGTTTCCCATCTCTCATCTCTCTCTCTCTCTCTCTTCCACGACTCTGGCAACTACGCAGCAATAGTGTTGCAGTCAAGTGAAGCACAAGGGATGAAGTGCATTTTAACATTAAATCACAAATTTATTTTTAAGCCTCTTTTTTATTTACGACTGTTAAATCAAAATTCAAATCAATAGCTATTATTTAATATTATTTTATAATTATAAGTATAACTTCTTTTATTATATTATTATTCAAAAATACTGAGTAAAATATTTATAATTTTAAATGAGATATTACTATATCATTTTAACTGAAACGCTGCCTTTCAATTTAAAAGTCATTCATATCCCTTTTCTCGATATCTCTTCCCGATCCAAATATCTTTTCATTATGTTCATATTCTTATTCTTTCTTACCAAACTTAGAAAGTGTTATGTTTTTTTCCCCCATAAAATTGTTTTGTAAAATAATTAATAAAATAAATGTAAGTTTCACTTTTTCTAGAGTCAATATAGATAAGTTATCTACATTAAACCCAAAACAACGTCGTTTTGAGACGAAAATCAAAGTATTTTTGTAATTATAATTTATTACAGGGTTATAATAGTCTTTTTCATTATCATTTTTTAATTTTTTAACCCAAAACGACGTCGTTTTGGGAGCGAATATAGATAACTTATTTACATTCAGTTTAAAAACGTTAAAGCCATAAAGGTATTATGAGTCTTTTGTATTTTAAAAGTTAAAAGTTAAAATATAAAACAAAAATATTCTAAGATATATTATTTAAATGAGGGAGGTTATACTTACTATCTATAACATTTCCCTATTTAAATTTGATTTTAAAAACTAAAAAATAATTATAATTTTTAAAACTATTTTTATAAAACAGACTTTATCAAATATTTTTTGTTCTTAAAATAAAAGAAATTGTTTTTGAAAACACAATTCAAACATGTCCTTATTTTCTCATCTTTCTCTCCTCCGTTCTTAATTCAAACTATTTTCTCATCCTTGTAGCCATCACCAAGTTCTATTTTTGATCTATTGAATCATGTAGATAATCTCTATTCAATCACAAAATGCACCAACAAATATTTTATTCAATCACAAAATGCACCAACAAATATTTTAAAAGGTAGGATCATACCTAATAAATTTGTCATCAAATCATAACTAGGGGTGCTAAACGAACCAATGGCCTTTGCCTCGACTCGTAGAGGCCTGAGCTTACATGTTTAAAATTAGTTGTTGACATCAGGCTTGAACTTGTATAAAAGCTCGTTTAATATAAAGTCTTCAGGCTCCAATTCAAAAGCTTGGCATTAGAGCCTTTCAGGTTGACCTAGTATATTATTATTTATTTATTTTTACAATTTTTATACTATTTGTAATAGCTCTCTCTTTTTCCTCAATCCATTTCACCCCATTTTATTGATTAAACAGAGTTTTTGAATGATTTTGTTCTATATTATGTTGTTTGAATATACATTGAATTTATGAATATTTATAGAATTATTAGTGTTGTTGATTGTATATTCTGTTTAGATAAATTTTTGTTGTCTTATTTTTTTAATAGGCTAAATCAGGCTTTTATTTTTTGTAAATAAGGCAGGCCTCATGCCGATAATTATATTTATAACAGGTAACAGACTTGGTCAGGCTAACACATTTAAACACAGGCTTAGCCTTTTAAGACCAAAGCTCGACTCGGCTCGACCCATTATCACCTCTAAACATAACAATTAAGTTTTTGTTGTGCTTCATTGAAACGGAAAAGAATATGTTTTTCTTGGAGTAATTTTTTTTTTCATTCAGACAATATATAACCAAGCTTGCTGGCTTGGTGAGCAAATAATTTTCTCATATATGTTTTCCTTTTCACCTTGGTAATAATATAAAACAGTGTTTTAAAACCTCGCCCCTCCCCAAGATGGACCGCATCGGGTCACTGACCCCCCTCTCTCTAAGGATTCAGATTAGTAGTTAGACCCTACTTGCAAATTGACCCCTCTAAACCCCGAAACCCCCTTGTTGAACCTGTGACTTCCGGGTCAAAATGGTCACTGCATTTTTAAAAAAATAATAATAATTATACACAAAATGACATCATTTGATGTGTAAAAAAAAACACACTACTGCCTAGATTTAGAACTAGATCTGAAATCTGAATCGTTCTTCATATGATTTTCTAATCTTCTATCCCAGACCCAGACTCAGTCTCTCTGATCCAGTGATCTCCTCCATCATACTGGTTCTTCTCTCCACACCGTTAATTTATTGTGCCGTCGCCACTCCTCCGTTATTCTCTATTGGGTAAGGGATCTCTTTTCACGTATTGTTGTAGGTGCATGAGAAGGACAAGAAGGGCATGAGTTTGATGATATAAATTTTTATTAACTCCGTTGGATTGTATGTTTGATACTTTGATCGTTTGATACTTTGATTAGCTTGTGAATATTGACGTGTGGATGTAGTTGGTTGAATTATGTTAAGTATATTTCGAATCTTTAATGATTTGTGGTTTGAATTTTTCTTATAGGATATATATTTAGATTTTTTAATGTATAAAATCGGGTAAGTGAAGTGACCCCGTGACCCCCTGGTTGAACCTATGACCCCTGACCTCAGCCGAGTCGATGGTCGGGCCGGATTTTTAAACACTGATGTGAACAAGATCATGTTCATATTAATGCAAGGTTGATTGAATGACGATACCAATATTTTTTTTATAAATACTTTAACGCCATGGAAACCCGCCAGAAGTCTAGCTAATTAGTAACGGAGGCTATTGGAAAAGTAAAGATTTAAATAGTGACATAAACACTACTTCATCTTCTTTTATGCCCCATTAAAGTCATAGTTGACATAAACACAAGCCAAAAAAACTCAGTGATGGGGTCTTTATAAGAATGTTGCTCTTTTTGAATATTTTTTATAGAATCTTTGAATTGAGGCCTTCTGCGCTTGTTGACAATGAATGTTGTGGCCAAGTATCATAAAAAGTGTGGAGCACTAGTTAGGATTGCATTTAGATACCTGGAAATGAGATCGTATCTTGGATAAACCAACATTACAAATACTAAACCCATAAGATGCAAGAAGAAAGTGACCCCAAATGAAGCATTTGACCAGTTTGATCGAGATAAAGTATAACAACTAACAAAAATCCTTTAAGTAAGCAATGGCATTCAAGGAAATAAGAGATAAATCAACAAGGCATACTTGTCCTAATTAAATAGATCAATTATCTGTGATCTTCCATTTTTATGGTTGAAAAAGATGAACAGACTCCAATGCATCAACTATTTTCTCCTTTGCACTTGATTCGAAGGTGATGTAAAATTCTGCAACAGAGTTCACTGCTAGTGAGTTTATTATAGAGTTAGATCTTAAATACAACAAAATGCAAACTTCCATAAGAAAAAACAACAAAAAGAAATACTAGAAAAACAAACTAATCAGTTCAACTCAAAGTTGGCTGGGCCTAATCACACCCAGTTGACGTGAAAAGATATTGATGAAGAGAATGAGAGATGTGTGTATTGTTGCTGAGATGCTGGGGTGCTTGGCGAGATGGAGGAATGCTTTGCAAGATGGTTGGACAACACTTTGTGTATATGGGCAATTTGAGAGCGACTAGGGGTATCAACAAAGGCACTTCGACGCTCAAGTCAGTTTAGTATTCAAGGAGGTTCAAGTATTCAAAGAAAGATATCATATTGGGCTAAAAACCTCTGTATTTATAGTGCTTGAGCGCCTTTGTTTCTCACTGTCTTTCATAAGACGATGTTCACGTTTATTGGTGAAGAAGGGTGCCCTCTCTCAGGCTATTTCTTGGTGCACAAACCTATATTCAGTAGATATAGTGGCAAGCATGAATTGTCAATCATTCAATGGTTCCCGATGATGGCCAACTTGCCTGAGCTACTGGTCTCGGCAATGATGGTTCCTTTCAGGTTAAGTCACGTTTGGCTTGCTGGCCAAGTTAGTGAGATCCCACACTTCCTATGTGAGATGAATTTGCCTTGATGGTTAAGTCACATGGGTTTTTTGGCCTCTTGGGCCTTTATATCGCATGTAGTAGGTACAGATCACAAACTTTTTGTAACAAACAATGTAAGGACAATTCTACGATACTATCTCAGTTTAAAGTGGGATTATATATATGTGTGTGTGTGTGTGTGTGTGTGTGTGTGTAAAAGAACAGTTAAATATCCCAAAGGTCTCAAGTTAGTTACTGTGTCTCCTCCAAACATACAAATAACTAACTTGTTAAATCACAAGACAATTTCTTGTGTTGTACTTGTTTGATAACTGTTACTTGTTGTGATCATTGCAAGTATACTAGTCGTACAAGTAATAAAGTCAGTGAGTAGAGTTATCGTTCTCATGAGAATTGATTTATCAAGCAATAATTTATCTATGCGATCAAAGTTGGATTGACCGAAAAAGTTGTTGGGAATATGATTGAAATATAAAACGCAAGCTAAAACTAACAATTAATAAACAAGAACAATAACTAAGAATGATGTGAAATCAAGAATGTAAAACATAGCTAGGGTGTCGGTTTCTCCAACGTCTTTCTAATGAATCTACCATTTCCTATAACTAGCATTCAATTCATGTTATTGACAATTCTTTCTAACAATCCCTTGGCAATTCATTCCTTTACCCTATTCAAAATCATATTCCTTTAGTGATCTTTTCTAGGGCAAACATTAGGGCAAGTTTGAAGTGATGTATAAGGCTTGATAGTATAAACTTATACTATATGTTATGATATTTTTATTTGTTTGGTGTGACCATCATATAGTATAACTTTATTCATTATAATTTCTTAATACGTTAAAATGATGTATAATCTAATCAAGTATTGGAAGATGGGATTAGACTTGATAAGAAACTGATGTATTAAACTAACCCATTCCTCTCTTTCTCTTTCCCATTGTAACCCCCCATTCTCCTTTCTTCCCCACTGTAACCCTTATTTCTTCTTCTTCCCTCTTCCAAGTTTGTGTTCAACGTTGAAGATAACGAGCCTCGATCAAACTCGCACCACACATAGAGACACCAATGATTCCAATCGAACCATAGCCATGGTCATATAGCTTCACTTGGATTCCGTGGCTGCTTCAATCGTTCTTCGGTTCCTTCTCTGCTTCGTCGCCACCATTTCCTTCAGCTTCCTATGGTAGTTCGTTCTCGTCGCCTCCCCAAAAACCTTTACTCCACCGCCGTCGATATTTTTTGTAAGAACCCGCACCGTTAATTAAGGAATTTAATTAATTAATTATGCAAAAATAGAAAATGATTTCATAATTGACCCTAATAATTATTATAAGGCTTATATAAATATAGTAAGTGGTTAATTATGCTGAAAGTCGCTTTTCGGAAGAAAAGTGCAGATACCGATTCTGCTAGTCGGTATAAATGCGTACCGAAAAAGTATCCCGGAAAATTATTATAAGTGCATGATAATTACTAGAATAATATATAGGACTTGTAAAACGATTTTCAAGTCCAAATAATGAGGACTGGTGCCAGGAACTGATATTGGCTATGAAAAGCGCGTACCGAAAAGGTGCTCCGAAAAATATAATAAAAATATGATAATTCTTGTAAAATTGTGTAGTTTAAGAATCCTGAGTGTGGGATTAAAATGCTAAGCATAACTGTTAATGTTAATACTGTGTGTTGGTAGTTAAGTGGACTATAAATAAGATCTTTGCACAAAACCCTAGGCCATGTGTGATGTGCCTACGTGAGTGTTTGCTGATTTTTCTTCAGCCTTGAGCCTCCCATTGCCACCTTCACCTTCCTTCCCTCTTGTGAGCCAAAGGTGTCACCTTTCTCCTTGTTCATGCCACTTAAATACTTGTGTATTGTGTGAGGTAGCCTTGGTGGTGAGTTGAGAAGCATTTCTGAGTCTTTGTTGTTGTTGGTTGGGAGTGTTTTGAGGTTGTGTTGCTGAGTTGTGAGGGAGAGACCTTGTCATGGCATTTTGTGGTGCCAAGAAGTGATCTTTTGGCTTAAAAGACCAAGCTTGGTGTGCCATTTTCGTGTCTTGCTTTAGTCTGCACCTTGGTGCTGTGAAGAGTGCTCCATTTGTGTCTCATTTTTGGAGTTGTGAGCCTTTGAGGTATACCATGATCACCTCTTTGTCATTTTGGAGTTTAAAGCTTGTTTAATCAATTAAAAAGAGGAACTTTAACCATTTGAGTAAAAGAATGTGTTGTTGGGTTCATAACTTATTGGTGATTATCTGTTTAGGGAGTCATTGGACTCCCAATCGCTTTTGGACCTTTAAATTTGGGATTATGCAGAAGTTGGCTCGAATTTCTGCATTCTGTTGAAGGAGTATTCGAATACTTTTCGTGTAGTATTTGAATACTTATTCATCAGGTAGTCGAATACTCATTGCTGGAGTATTGGGATACTTTCTGGGAAGAAAGTATTCGATTACCCTTGCAGAAGTAGTCAAATACTTAATAGTATTCGAATACTTGGGGTTTGGTATTCAGATACCTTGTGGTATTCGAATACTGGAGTGAAATTATTCGGATACTTTCTGGAGAGCTGGAGTATTCGAATACTACTCGTGGAGTATTCGAATACCTCCTGCAGAAATAGCATGTAATGAGTTAAAATGAGTAAGAAAGACTTAATCACTTAGTGTAATCTGTGCTATGATTATTGATGATTAATTATGGTATGGGCAGATTGTGATTGTGTTGTTTGTGGGCCTTGAGATAGTGTGGACTCTTGGCTTGGATAGCTAGCTTGCAAGGTAAGCTTTCGTATCCTTGGTTTAGCCATGTTGTGGTTCCACCATGTCCCATGGGGGTATGGTTATATGCGTGATGTGTTACATGCTTTTGATGTTTTGGAAATATTGTTGAGTTGTTATATGCTAGTGCCCTTATGATATACATGTGGTGTTCCACCTATACGGTAAGCCTGAGTATGTGGTACATACAAGATGGTGAGGCTGTGGGTGAGGTGCAAGCGGTGTTCCTTGTACTACGTGTGGATAATAGACGTATTTCTGCATTTCTCTGGCCAGTAGAATAGTTTAAACACACATGACATGAATATCTGTTGCACTGCATAGTTTTGGAACTTATATTGATATAAATGCTTTTAGGACTTATATTGCACATGTAAGTGAGCTTGGGGTGGAAGATCTTTGAGGACCCCTTGTCTTACTGAGATTTCTTGTTAGAGATCTCACCCCACGTTTGGGGAATGCTTATTTCAGGGTCAGGTAATGATGAGACCTCAGGCGGCAGAAGGCCGGAGCTGAGTTAGCTAGTGATGACATTATATGCTGACATGTTGGATGCTGGATATGCTTGCTGTTTCTATGCTTTTGCTTCATGTTATGATTTTGGATTATCTTGTTGAGACGCTGTTGATTTGGTGAGCATAGGGATTGTCCATGCCAGGTAGACTTGTTATGTTTTGCTTTTATTAGAGTTGTATTAATGTATCAGAGTATTGTCCGGATTACGTGATGTAATACCGTGACTTACATACTCACTTTATTTTTATATTGAGGTATTTCAGTAGATGTCTTATTGCAATTTACATTCAGGCGATATTTTATGAAATTGATTAAGTAATCAAGTTGGTAATTGATGATGACGTCATAATTGAAAAGAAAAAGAATATTCCGCATTTTTAATTAAGCGTAGCTTAATACGATGTAATGATAACACTACCGGATATATACAGGGTGTTACATTTTACTCTCTCACCTCTGTATTGGTTATTGTCTATGCTGTGGGAGTCTCTTTGTTGGTCCAGTTTAGGGTAGATGGGGTTTGCAAATCGATCATAGTGGTGGGTGTGATTTGGTAAAATAAATCATTTCACTCTTAGTATCTTTTTACCTCAGATTCTTTATTTTTCTTTTGTTATTTTAATAATTCATGTAATGGATTCCTCAATTCGCGACTCTAATTTTACTGATTAATTTCAATATGCACCCTTTCAATTTTTTTGTATATGGATGAGTTTCTTCATTTGTTTGGTGATGTTCATCTTTTTAATTATTTTGTAGAATTAAATTTATATTGCCTAGTATGGTTTAAAGAATAGGAACAAACAGGAACTGAACTAACAGAAGCTGAGATACACAAAGATACACAAGTACTAAGGGGGTGTTTGGTACAAAGGAAAATTTTAGAATCCTGGGAAAGTTGAATTGGGAATGTTATTTTCCCACGTTTGGTACAAGGAAGAGTAAATTTTTTCCAGGAAAATTAGATTTCCTGAGATTCCAATTTGTGAAGTAAAATTCCAAGTTAGAATACCACCGGGTGCGTGGTATTTTTGAATTCCCACCTGGTGGGAATATTGAACAAACTTTTTCGGACAAATCTACCCTGTCTTGTTGGCCCAGCCCTAAAAGATCTTCTCTATCTTCTTTTTTATCTTCATTTCCCTGATAATGTTTGGGATATTGAGGCCAATAGAGAAACGCTTAGTTGGATAATCAATGCCATAAGGGTATGAATCGACACAGGTTGTGGTTATTGGGTAGTTATTATTGCCATTATCAACAAGCAAATTGCCAAAAACAAAAAATGCTCGAGCCTCAGCTTCTGGAGCAACAATGCTCAGAGTGATCAAGATAAGAAAATTGGATAAAAAATTAGATTTAAACACGATAAAAGTTGTTTTGTTTTTTAACTTATTTAGAATTAGGATTTAGAAATTAGATATAAAATAAATTTAAACATTTTTACATAATAGCATCATGTTTATGATTTGTGATATTGAATATTATTTTGAAATGTTAGATAGAGAATTGAATATGAGAAAATTTATTTAAAGAATGAGATTCAATAATATTATTTATTATTCGAAATGAATTGACTCAAACAATAAGTTGATTTGTTAAAAAATTTATATATGTTTTTGGGATTCATGTTAGAATCTCGTAGCCATTACCGGGGATAACTGTCTAGGTGCACTTAGTTTGATATATTGATACTTTATTCCGGGAGGAGAGAGCTATCCGTTTGATGGACCCGCCTCAAGGGAAAGGTCACCCTTTAGAGGAGAGGGCTATTAGCGAGATGGAGCCGCCTCTGATAAGATATTATGATTTGACCTGAATTGAGAAAAGAGAGGGCTGCCCGTTAGATGGAGTCACCCCTATGGGAAATGCCACCTTAGGAGAGATGGCGATCAACGAGGTGAAACTGCCTTAGACTTTATTCTCTCATGAGTGATCCATACGCTACTAAATTATGACTTTTATTTATTTTATTTTCTTGTTTTGAAAATGACATTTACATTACTTTGTGAATTTTTATCTTTTTTTTTTTTTCGTAAGAACATGTTTTATTGATTTTATTCATATTATTTATTTCAATTATCCTAACATGTTTATAACTCATATGCAAAAAAAAAGAAAATCACTCGTTCATATTAGGTTTCCCCTTCTTGTTCATTGTGATTATTATGCCCTAGCTGAGTCTATGTGACTTACCCACCTTTATTTTTTCCACCCAGATTGTCAGGCAGCTTGATAGTAAGTTGCTAGGAGTCGCAACTTATCTTGTAGCTTTATTTGTATGGTCTTCCCTTGGATAGGTACTCTTTGGTTTTATTTTGGAGCTTTGAGCATTTTGCCACTATGAAAAGTTCGTTAGTGACATCTTTTAGATTATTTTAAGTTTCTAATGTCTGGATTATATATTTTATTGTTGATGTTGTTGGCTGGTGCTGTATACTTTGCATATCAAGGGTTGGATTTGTGTTGAGATGTTTGAAATACAAATGAGACTCTATCAAAAATTTTATAAAATTTGGAATACGAATTTGTGGAAATTTTATTTTATTTTATGGGTTCTTTGTGGTAGATAGGCTTGCCAAACTTCGGGTGTTTGGGCTACCTTAGCCTGTGCACTTGTCATGGCTCATTTTTAGGTCATGACAGACTGTCAGTCACCACTATCCATCAGCCAGCCGCTTCCATTATCATGAGCTACCAACCACCACCATTGTCACCACCTCCTACCACCACTAACCACCTCTGTCGTCAATTAGCTCCCACTAGTCATCGCTAACACTGTCACTCCCGCCTGCCACCATCGCATCTACCACCACCATTTATCTTTTTTTTTTTTTTTACCATCTCTAAATAAGAATTAATGCATAAATAAGTACAAAAATGTTTAAAAATCAATTTTAAAAAATTATATGAAATTTTATTAAAATGATATTTTTTTTTGTATTTATATCATATCTTAACACCATATATTATATTTCATATTGAGTCCTCTTTTCATTTTTTACTCTTATCGAGTCCTCTTATCCTATCAGTTCGTATTATCGTATCCACGAAATATCCAATTACATAAATTTTTATTTTAATTATAAATTTTAAAATTCATATAATTTCGCCCCTTAAAAAAAGAAAAATCCTGACTCATCATTTTGCACCCCAATAATCCAATTCATGAGATGGATAAATAAATTGATAACGTCATCTACTTGTAATTTTTATTTTTGTTAAAAATTTTAGACCACAACGGTCAAAAAGCTGATTGAAAGTGATTATTGCCTCAATAAGGCAAGCCAAATCGCTCAGAACGTTTCCTTTAATTTGGCCTTATGTTGCTTATACTAGATACTACCTAATTACTAGCTCTAATCGGTTGTTATTTTAGGGTCTTTTCCCTCTTTCACAGAAAAAAGAAGAAGAAGATGAAAGCCCTACATAAAGGAGAAGGAATATACATATAGCACAAAACCAATTCCATCTCAATCAATCATTCCCCACTTGCCTACCACGCGCAGTCTGTCTTCCTGAACAGCACGTGTTCTCGTTCTAATACTTCTCATTTTTTTTTATTTTTTATTTTCCTTCATTTCAATTCATCCAGGCTCAAACATAAAAAAAAAAAAAGAAAAAAAAAGAAAGAGGAAGAAACACGGTCATTGTTCTGGGTGTCTCTCACCCTCTGCATTTTTATTGCAAAATTCTGAAAGGGTTAGAGAGAGAAAGATAAGAGAGGTGCGCGCGCACCTTAATTATGACGTGACGTTTTGTGAAATTTTAATCACCAAATGTTCCCATACAACCGGCTACCCAGCAGTGGACACTCCACGCCGCCGTCGCCGCCGTCCTCGCCGCTCCGGTCGCCACGCCTACGCCATGCCCGCTCCAAGGCTGGTCGCTTCTCCCCAGCCCAGCCGCCTTCTCGGAACGTCGCGCAGCGCCTCGCCTGGATCTTTCTCTCCGTCTTGCTCCGCCGCCAGGGCGTGTTCCTCTTCGCGCCTCTCATCTACATCTCCGGCATGCTCCTCTACATGGGAACAGTATCCTTCGACGTCGTTCCCATCATCAAGCACCGTCCCGCGCCCGGCTCCATCTACCGGAGCCCCGAGCTCTTCGCCAAGCTCCGACACGAGATGGACGCCGATGGTTCTTCCGGCGATGCGGTTCGTGTTTTCACTATTTTGTTGCCGAAATCGAATATTGTTGGTTCTTTGATTTCGGTTTATTGTTGAATTTTGAGGATCTCGTGATAGGGATCTCAATATATGCAAAAAATTTAGATTAAGAACCTGGAAGATCAGATAATGCGTTTGTTGTTTGTCTTGCATTTTATGGTTTGGATTTTGGAATGTTCAGAATCAACTCTTTGGTTGTTCTAATATTACTTCGTATTGTTACTACGTTGATATCAATATATAGGGGCTAGTTATTTGTGGAAAAGTGATTTGTGTATTAGCTTCTTTGGTTTGTGTATTAGCTGGCCTGTTATTTGGACATTTAGGGAGTAGAAAGTTTGGCCACGTTGATGTAGAAGCATCTAGCTTCTTTATTTATTTTGGTGATTACAAGGGAGGTCTTAAGATCTGGTGCTTGGACAGGGAAGAGCTGGCTAAGTTTCATACATTGAGACTTACTGGATATCAAACTTAACCCGAGGTGCTTGGTAAGGAAGTTGGGTGTCACTAGGATACAACTATACAAGCCATTGGCAGAAGCATCAAAGTCCTTGATTGCTGTTTACTTATGTGCTTAACTTCTAGTTATTTTTTCCCTGCTTTAAAACGAACCTGCCTTCCCAAGGTATTCGCATAAGATGATAGTAATGATTAACAAAATAAGGAAAAGGGAATTCCCGTTTATGTTTTAGAGTTTGTTAAAATATCATGATGTCTCTTGTCAGAAGTTGAGAATTTATTATACCTTCACTTATTTAAGAAATGTTTCATGTCTGATAGTAAATATTGTTATATATTTGTATATGTAAAATTCTAAGTTGTTCTGGATTATTGGAACTTAAAATAATGGCTTGTATAGTTTTGTTTTCCTATTTTTTTTTTTAATCATCTATATGGGTCATCTTTTGAATCTTTCACACCATGATTCTTGATGTAGAAACCTTCATGCTCTACGTCATGAAGGGGATTCGTCTCATCCAAACACCTTTGGAAAACCAAAATAAAAAAATAAAAAAATTTAGTCTTGTTAATTATTTCCATTTTACTTTACAGATCTTCATACTTTTTACTTCCAGTTTGTTTTTCTGTTAAATTGGATACTTTTAGTGACAAACGCAATTGACTTCCTTTCAGATATCAACAATATGGAAGAGTCCGTCTAAAGGTGGTGGTTGGAAACCATGTGTAGACAGATCTTCAGAAGGTATAATATGATTAGTGTTGATGCACAGTATGATCAGAATTTCCTTTCTCTCTCTTTTCCTTTTACTTATTTGGTCTTTGGAGTCTATTTCTCATTGGAATATTGACTAAGTTTTATGCTTCTGTTGTTAGAGTAATATCTAATGCATAGGTACATCTTGTTGGTGTTACTATTAATAAAATTTAAAATATTCATTCAACTTACTTGTTGCCTGTCATATTAAACTTTAAAATAATACCTTATTTATTTGTCTAGAAAATTTCTTCGTTATCTCTCACAAAATTCACCTGTGTGGATGGAATTAAGGACAGTTTTCCTAATACTTGGGTCAACATCAACTAGATTTATGATTTATCAAAGTCAAAGAAACCATGGAAAGAAAATGAGAGAAAGTGGAAGAGAGAGAGAGAAAGTTTCTGTATTATTCAGAAAATGTTGAACTAAACTAAAAGATTACACATAGGCTCCATATATAGATCTCTAAAGATGACAAAATGCTGAGTCTTCTCAACAGAAACTAAACTAACCTGTAACCAACCTAACTAACAAGAAAAAATGATCTGCTACATGCAGATGCACAGTAGAAAATAAAGTACATCAAAGAACAGTAACAGTAAAGGCTAAGCAATATAGTATATGCCATTACACCCCCTCAAACTCATGGGTTATTGAGGGGCTGAGAGGAGTCAATGACCGAGTTTGGTCCTAAGTTCAGCAAACCTTGGAGCTGATAAAGACTGTGAATGAATCTGCAATTTGGTCTGAAGCTGGAAGCCATCTATTCTTTGGCTATAACCCTCTCACAAACAAAAATGACATCAAACTCCATATGCTTGTTTTGAGCATGCAAAATAGGGTTATGAGATAGAGCCACAGTACTTAGGTTATCTCATAGAATCAGAGGAGTTTGCAGAGGAATCTGAAGCTCACGAAGCAAGGATTGAAGCCTGAAATTTCTGCTGAGGTAATGGCCAGACTTTTGTATTCTGCATCAGTGCTTGAGCGGGCAACCAGGGATTGTTTCTTAGACCTCCATGAAACCAAATTAAGTCCAAGAAAAAGACATGCAGAGTGACAATAATCAGGATCACTAGCCTAATCCGCATCGCAATAGGCTGTGAGAGAAAGAGTTTGATTCACTCTAGCTGACTGTAGCATTAGAACATGAGTAGTAGAACCTCTGAGATATCGTAAAATACATTTAACAATCTTCCAATGGTCTTCTAAAGATTGTGACATAAATTGACACACCAACAACATGGCTTATTTCAGGTCTAGTAAGTGGCATATCATAATGCTCTGATACCATGTCATGCAAGAAGCTCTCCCAAAAGCTTAAGCTGCTAGAGGAGGCACGCAAATGATTTTATTATATCTCTTAACACGCCCCCTCATGCGAGACCTTTTTTTTTGGATTGGATAATGCAAAGGCCCATTCTTTATTTTTGGTTCCCTTGTGTTTAAATCAACTTTTTTTTTATTTGATAAATGGGGGCGTATAGGCTCTAATTCCATAATCGAAGTGGAGAAGAGAGAGAGAGAGAGAGAGAGTTTCTGTATTATTCAGAAAATGTTGAACTAAACTAAAAGATTACACAAAGGCTCTATATAGAGCTCTAAGGATGACACAATGCTGAGTCATCTCAACAGAAACTAAACTAACTTGTAACCAACCTAACTGAGCTAACTAACAAGAGAAAATAATCGGCTACATGCAGATGCACAGTAGAAAATAAAGCTCATCAGCGAACAGCAACAGTAAAGGCTAAGGCAATATAGTATATGATAATATGATTTAAATACTAAAAATGAAGTAAATAGAAGATTAATGTTTATTTTATGCCTGTTATATCCTAGTTGCTTAGTTGTTCCTCATATCAGAGGGGTGATCTCTCCTTGATTCAAGTGCAAGGGATATTGTAGGATATGACATGTTATATGGCAACGATTTTGCATTAGATTTTTGTGAGTACGTGATTGTGTGGTTTGTTTTCAAGTTAAATCACCCAAGTTCTTATTACTCAAGCTAGGAAAAGATTAGCAGCATATTGTCAAACATTCTGACAAAGTGGGCTGTTTTTATTGCATTACCTGGGAAATTATGTTTGTATCTTCTGCCAATAGACTGTTTAACTTATGTTTTTAACAGGTCTTCCTGAATCAAATGGATACATTTATGTAGAGGCTAATGGTGGCTTAAATCAGCAAAGGACATCGGTTAGAGTTTTGTGTATATTCCTTTTTGTTTGTCTTAAGTGTGCTTAATATAGCACTACTCACGACTTATTTATTTAATGAATGACGTGCTTCACAGGTATGCAATGCTGTTGCTGTGGCAGGCTATCTCAATGCTACACTTGTGATACCAAATTTCCATTATCATAGCATATGGAAAGATCCTAGGTTTGTATGTTTTCCCATCTTTTAATTTTAGTGGTTTTCAGGACCTAGTGCTTTATGTTGGCATAGTATTAACTAGGTAGTGTTTGTTACTCAGCCTTTTCTTTTAATTTTAGTGATAAAAATTATTTATAACAACATAGTCCTTGACTGTCTATTTTATTTAAAGGAAAAAGGCATCTTGACACCTGTGTCATTGTGTGCCAATCTGTATTTGTTTTAATAATACAAATGAAAAGAATTTTTAAAATTTTAAATAACTATTTGGTCTTCAATCAGTTTAGCTTCCCTTTTTTTTTTAGGAAAAAAGAAAGATGAGAATAACTACTCCACTAACTATAACTTCCTGTATTTTAGAAAAGCTTGCATGGTGGGAAGATGGTAAAAACGTGTTTCATTATGTCTAGGTTCAGTGCATCATGTAAATGTTGTAATTAGGAAAGTTTGTATATTTGTATTTATTATATTCATTTTATAAGAATCAAGTCCTTGGTATAGTTAAGACATACAGTTCTCAGCATTTGCTTCTCTTTTCTCTCTCAACATGGTATCCAAAGCTTAAAGAGAGGCAATTCAAAACCGGGCATGCCTGCCGAACGCACTGTCCATTTTCTTTTTTCTCCTGGGCCGACTATAATTTGACTCCAGTTTGCCAGCCTTACTCTGCCATGCCACTTTCCGGCAGAGAACCTCTATGTTGACCATTGTCTGCCACCGTTCATCACTATTCTGCCAACCATTCTGGCTGGCGAACCCATCATCAAACTTGCTTCCATCTACTCAGTCATCCACCAGAAAAATTGCACATTTGCACATTCCTACTAAAATTTGGCTCCATTACTTAACTAAAACTGTTAAAGTTAATCATAGAAAATTGGTCCAATGACGTAGGGTGTACCCAACATGTTACCAAAAATTTGAAACAATGAATTCTATAACGAAACAACTCCATAATCGAAATATTATCATAAAATTTATTATAGGACATTCCTTTACTCCCTTTCCCACTGTCGAATACTATTCTTGGTTAAGCTGTTGTGTTAGATGGAATATTTTGTATATATTAGTTCTTATCGGAAGTAGTTAATCTCTCCATTTCATGGCGCTATAAGCTGGTGCGGCATGTGTTGACCACAGGCTGCTAGCACAGCTTAGTCATGGAACACTTTTGTGTCATGCCCGTGGCTCATTTTGCGGCTGTCAACGCTGCTACAGGAAACATGGGAGCTATCTGAAACATTTTCCTGCCAGGTCTACCCTTTTTGCTGCCACATCCTGGCCCTTTTTCTGGCAGTCGCATCCTCTGTTCACACCTTCTTGTTTGACAAGAAACGAAAATGTGGACTTTTTGCACAGCTCTGCAATTTTCATAAGTGATGACGTGAACCTTTTTTTCTTTCTATCTTTCAAAGATTTGATAAGGCATCACTGCCCTTTTATTGGAAATTGACTTCATTGTTATTTTTCTGTTTATATATTTTATAAATAGTCTTTATTTTCTATTTGGTTATGCTTTTACTTGTCTGACTTTTTTTTTGGGCATAAGTAGATGGGTTCAGCTACCAAAACTTGTTAGATTAGTGTTATTTCACTTATTTGTAACTTGTTAGACCATTATTATTTGCTACTTGCCATTAATTTAGCAAGTTCTCGGCTTCTGTTATTCTGTTTTTGGTCATGCCTCCTTTCATGTGTATCTTTGCTCTGTTTTAGTACTGATGATTGTGCCTTTAAGCTATGAATTTTGATTGATGAAACAAATTTTGAGTATTTATATGTGTATCTATCCACTATTTTAAGTGTAGCAGCCACTTAGCAATCCGCTATAGCATTTTTGGGATTGGCTGCACTGCACCATGATTTGGGATTAACTACTATGGTTCTTATAAAATTACACTTTTGTAGTGACTAACGGGTTTGTTGGTAGTTATATCAATGTTGATCAAGGTGTTTCATGTTCAAGAGACTAAATTGTTTCATAATGTTTCAACTTTCCAGCAAATTCGGTGACATTTATGATGAAGAATATTTTGTGAATACCTTGAAAAATTATGTACGGGTGGTTGACAAGATTCCTGATTACCTGATGGAAAGATTTGGAAGCAACATGACAAACGTTTACAATTTTAGGATCAAGGCATGGTCATCCATTCAGTATTACAGAGATGTGGTACTCCCAAAGTTACTTGAAGAAAAGTGAGTGTATGATATTCGTTGTATGAGTCTATTACTTATTGTCATTGATCTCTGATAGTTAAACACAATTGATACTTGTCCATGGTATTTGGAAGAAGGAATACAAAACGTTGTGGTGTTGTGGCCTTTTTGCTGTAGTATTGTGGATTTTACTCTAGTGAAATGCTATGTTTTTTAGCTATTATTATTATTTTTTTCTGATAAGAGAAGAAATTTATTAAGACAGAGAGGAGGAGAATACAAAGGGAAAGGAGGATAAGAAATCCTCCTTAAAATAGAAGAAAAGAAAAATCAAACAAGAAGGAACAAAAGACATTGATGTAGCAATGTTGCCCAATCACTCATCAAATCTGAGTGGGACACCCCTTTTAGAAAACCATGTGCTTTACTCTATATGAAAGGAAAACGCCTAATCTTATCCCACAGCAGCTACTTATCTTAGGAGATATCCGAAAAAAAATATAGTTAACTCCATCCAAATGCACCAAAGTGTAGCAAATATTGAACATTACCACAAAAACATTGCCTAATTTTGACAGTCCCAGCTTGTGCATCAAAGCATTTTGATATACACAGAGATTCTGCTAATTATGAAATATGAATTGATAGTCATTTTATTAGTTTGTTATTCTACTATTCATTTATTGTCAATACATGTGCAATTCAGACCTGTATGTGTTTGCTTTTCAGATTGAGTTTTTATGAAATGTTGCTGGGTGATCTCATATCATGGTTATAATTTGGCAAGAGGAAAACTATTATGTTTGCTGTATTAGCTTACATATTTGTCTATTCAATCTTGCAGGGTTATAAGGATTTCACCTTTTGCAAATAGATTGTCATTTGATGCTCCTCCAGTCGTCCAGCATCTCAGATGCTTAGCAAATTATGAGGCTTTACGATTTTCAAGTCCTTTATTGACCACGGGTGAATCTTTGGTTGCAAGAATGAGGAAACTTAGTGCAATGAATGGCGGCAAATATGTCTCCGTGCATCTACGTTTTGAAGAGGTTGGTTTAAGTCAGATATAAATGTTGCTTTAAAGTATGAACGGTGACATTACATATTGATATTTGCTGCAACTTTTTTCACTTGCTTTCCCATGCGCAGGATATGGTTGCTTTCTCTTGTTGTGTTTTTGATGGTGGAAAACAGGAGAAAGAAGACATGGTTGCAGCAAGAGAAAGAGGTTGGAAAGGGAAATTTACAAAACCTGGACGAGTTATACGTCCTGGAGCAATCAGACTCAATGGGAAGTGTCCCCTCACTCCATTAGAGGTATTATCTCCGTAAATGTCCAGTTATCTTGATCTGTAAGAAGAGCAAGACAATTAAAGGGAATAACTTTTCTAAGTTGTTAGTCCTTCCTCCATATCTTCAGGTTGGCCTTATGCTGAGGGGAATGGGTTTCACAAAGAACACATCTATCTATTTGGCATCTGGAAAAATATATAATGCTGAGAAAACAATGGTCCCGTTACTGGAGATGTTTCCTAATTTGCATACTAAGGAGACTCTAGCTTCTGAACAGGAACTTGCTCCATTTAAGGTATATATTTGTACTCTACCCTACCCATCCACTGTAGGATTAAGTGCTATGATTTTGACTTAAGTTACTTTTAGAATTATTCTTCCAGGATGGCTGCTATAGACTACACTGTTTGTCTTCAGAGTGAGGTGTTCGTCACAACTCAGGGTGGTAACTTCCCTCATTTTCTACTGGGCCACAGAAGATATTTGTATGGTGGACACTCTAAGACAATTAGGCCTGACAAGAGAAAGTTGGCAGTACTCTTTGATAGTCCCAATATTGGGTATGTATTGTTACTTCGGTATATATTTCCTCCTGTTCGATTTTGCTATGAAAATTAGACATGAATACACTAGAAGACAAATACCCTGACCTTTTTTTCCTGGTCGAAAGTGATAGGGAAGTAAATATATTTGAAGATTCATGATAAGTAATACAATTGGGAGTTTGTTTCATAACAAGTTCATGTTTGAAGAAGATATGATTGTTATTGTTACTGTTAATAGGAAGGTTATATTTACAATCTCTTATAATTATTTTTCGTTGGATCAAAAACAAATCAATGGTTATGAAATAATATCGAATGAGAGCTGTTAACATGATTCTGATTTAATGGTAACAAAGTGGTTGTACGAGATTATAAAGAAAAAAAAAAGTTATAAGTATAACCTATCTCTATAGTAATAATAATAATAATAATAAACACTCATTGAGCGGGAAGAAATTCACTTGGAATCTCTTGTGTAAATGGGGCTAGTAAGAAACTATGCCAGCCTTGGCCACCAACAGATATCTTATAGAAAATTAGAGCTACATTGCAACTCTTGCATTTCAAACTATGCACAAACTGTACCTCTGACTCCATTTGAGTTCGGAGGAAAGAGTTAAGTCGGGGCATCTAAATTGAGATAGAGCCACTTGTACTCAGTTGTGAATGCAGTACATAGCATTCCTCCTTTTATAGAAGATGTTCCTTTTTTTAGTACTTTACAAATAGAATTTTATCTTATTAGTAGAAAGTATCTTAACTCCTTGTACTTGATTACTTTGCAGATGGAAAGGTCTCAAGCGTCAATTGCTGAGCATGAGGTCTCATAGTGATTTCAAGGGAGTTGAGCTCAAAAGACCAAATGACTCAATATATAGCTTTCCATGTCCAGATTGTATGTGCCATGCAAATAGAACTGATGATTCAAGATCTTCAGCAACTTGATCTACTGACAGAATTTTATGGGTGTTTCTGTTTCCTATGATTTTATGAGCATACCTTGCTGCTGACTGCCTTTTACCGGTATTGTGATTATTTCATTTTTTCCCCTTTCCATCTGGTGAGAGGGCATTAAACCCAATTCTCGGAGGTTAACAAGCTTTTGTTGGAGGTCTCATAGATCTGATTATTTCCTGTGATTGGATTTCAAGGGAGTGGCATCTTTTTTGCACATGATGCCAGTTGAGGAGAGTCAAAATTGGTCAATTGCAGGACTCTCCCAGAACATTGACTCAGCTTTGTTTAATATTGAATTAGCTGCTGCTTTGTCTAACAAGCTATGAAAAGACGACCTCACATTTCTTCACACCCTGCTTGTACATTACCTGGAGAATGATCTCCGGGTGTTAAGGCTGTAGCATCTGATTGTTCTGTGTACATTAACAAAATTCAGCTTATGTTGAAGTTTTGTATTTTCTTTGTTCCTGTTATAAATTTTCTTTTTGTTTGCCCTCATATTGAGGGCCCCATTGTTAATTTGTATGTCTGTATCTGAGTACATTTGTTATTCTTTTACATTGGTACCCCATTGTTTTAGTGATGATACCAGTGAATGTAATTAGTTGACCACTAGTGACTTGCAATTGCAAAAGGCTCAAAAGATGTTATCTTTGGATTTCCAGGTTGATTTGTGTTTTTCATGGAAATAATTTTGTCTCTACATAAAAGTGTATGAGGTCCATATTTTCTTTTTTTTTTCTCCTCTTCACGAATCACATGGTTCCATGAGTTTCACATACTTTTATGTATATTTAGGAGATAATTTTCTCTTTTTCAACATAAGAAACATTAATTTCATATATATATATATATATATATATATATATATATATATATATATGGGTATTATAGTTCTCCGGAAGCATCACTTCTCCTGTTGCAAGCACAATTTTTTTTGTGGGGGCCATTTATAGTTTAAAAAAATCTCGTTGTGTCTCTGCAGGAAGGGGGTGAGTTCTCCGGTAAAATGAGAAACTCAACCCCCTATATATATATATATATATATATATAGGGTTTGTTTTTGTGTGATGAATGCAGATTAGTTATCTCTATTGAATCAAAAATGACATCGTTTTGGGATGAAAATCAAGATCTTTGTGTAATTATTATTTATTCTTGGATTATAATAGTCTTTATCATTATAATTTTTTAATCTTTCAATCCAGAACGACGTCATTTTGGAAGTGAATGTAGATAACTTATCTGCATTCATCGTAGAAATATTAAAGCTATATATATATATATATATATATATATATATATATATATATAGTTTAATGTTTTTGTGTTTGCTATAATTTTTTTTTTCTGCCACACTCATGTAAAAGTGAATGTGTTCCACTAACATTTTCTTACTTTTCTTTACAATGGGATCCATTCACTTTTATGTGAGTAACAAAAAACCTTTTTATGTAGCAAAAGCAGATTTTTTTTTTCCGTATATATATATGGGGCAAAATCTTCTTACACCGGTGTAAGAATAATAAGTTTTACTTCAAATCTTAACAGTTGATTTTCGTGCATTTAATAGTTGTAATTAATTGATAATTAATAAGTGTTATTTAATAAATTACAACTGTTAGATGCACGAAAATCAACGGTCAATATTTTATATCAAACTTTTTAGTTTGACACCAGTGTTAAAAGATCATCTCTCTCTATATATATATAAATATAAATATAAATATATATTTATATGTATATGGGGTATGATCCTTTGAAACGAGTCTGTCACGTAAAACGCTTTACTGGTGCCACATAAAATGTTGCACAATGCAGCGACTTAGAGTTTGCCACGTAATCTCACTTCACTGTGCAGAGATATTACGTGGCTTTAAACTTGCTGACACGACGTCACGTAATCTCGTGACGTGACATTTTGACAATTTTTTTTCTAGTGTAACAATTCGATAAATTTTTGTCAAAAAAGTGGCAAAATAGTCTTGTCCCTACAAATCATGATCTTAGAATATATCCTTAAGTGAACAATATATATCATAAATATATTATATTATTAAACAAAATTAAAAGGCTAGCTTCTAGGTTTTTAGACTAAACTTTTTAAAGTGGGTCTATATACTAATTTTTAAATGAAATTTTCTGAAAGCGTAAACATGCTCTATTTAAAAAATAGAGTATGGAAGTTGAGGCCTAAGATAGGTCAGGCTGTAAGCCCTTACTCTCCTAGTTGCAGAGCTTGTTTACATGTTTACAAAACCTTTGTAGCATTTTATTTCCAAGCTGGGGATGTATGATATACATGGCTCAGCTTGTGGGAGTATTGGAGAATAAAACTCATCTTTCCACGTCATCAGCATTCACATCAGACGTGGATAGTGCCCTAACAAATTTGCATCAAACTAACTGCTTTTAGATACTTATCAGTTTTCTGTTGTAACTTTCGTTCACTGCTTAATGTGATCGCTGGTTGAGCAAAAGCTCTATAAATGTAATGTTTTGTAATCGATTGATTGAATTCAGATACCAGATTTTATGAGAAACACCGCAAGAGTTGATAACCACGTAAATACTAGTTCTGTTTTTTTTGGGATCAGTTCTCCTTTTTTATTTTTTATTTTTTTATTTTTTTGGTATGACGATATTTCAATCAAAATCGGATTATTAATTAAATAAAAGGTACACGCTAGTCATTCTTATTTTTTTCCTTTTTTTTTTTTTCTCTTTCCTCTACTGCTTTTGCTTGTAACTAGAGCCATAGACATTAAATCTTAAATAGCTTTTCATTTGATTAGTTTTTGTTTATAATGATGATTCGGAAATTAGTCAACTATATGTACATCACCAAATATCATCATATCATATATTTCAAATCTTCAGAAAATCAAATCATATTTAATGAAAAATTCAAGAGCCTCCATAGAAACAATATCCCAACATACAAGTTCAGATACAAATTATAATTAAAGAAGTTTTATAACTGCATGTTCATCAAACAAGATAATTTGCCAGTTTTTTGCAGCACAAATCCCTTTCTCCAATGAATTTAACTAATGACAATACAACTAGAATTGGAGAAGGTAAAAAATAATGGGGAACCTAGTTTGGATTGAACTTATTTACAACACAAACCTAATCCAAGAGGATAATGTACTACTTCATAATCTTAACTATTACTGATTATAAGGTAAAGTCGGCAAGTTATGTTGATAATATTCTTCGCTCAGCAGAATGCATGCTTTCCAGCTTTCGAATAGAGTATGCACACCTACTCAAGAAGCTTATTGCAGGTGCCTACACCAACAGCAGCAGCAAGATGCCATGCAGCATGAAGGTATGGAGTTTGAGGAAATAAATCATCGGCAATAAAAAGCATACCACCCATTAATGTCGACATCTTATGCACTGTGTGAGCCATCCTCAAGTCTGGATCTTTCAATGCCCTTTTAGCAAATGCTACCTGAAAAAACAATTTTTTTTCTTAAAGGAGAAAAGCTTAACTATAAACAAGTTTGCTTTTATTTACTGACAAGATCTTTCTACTACGTTCTCGCAGGAATAATATTTGAAGGGTGACTATAATATATCACAAGCACATAACCTCCGGTTATTTACATATATACACTTCAAGACTAGACAAGAGCCGCGTTTGTGTGTAAAAAAGCACTGGGCACCAACACTTTGTATGCGACCTTGAAGCCTCTAAAGAGTAAACTCTCAAGACTAAAAGGCACTATAACACATTAGACTTCTTATGCCTAAACATGTTTAAAACATACTAGACATATAGTAGATATACTTTCATATACTACAGTAGACATATAGCATCAACATTGTCGCACGTTAGACCTAAGCATGACCGATTTGAAAAAAGAAAAAGAAAAATGTCAAATCAAACGGATCACATCTTGAGATTGGACTGCTCATTCATAGTCTGACTAAAGCTGCTGAAGATACTGAATATTTGGAAACAATAACCCACTTCTTAATAAGTTTTGGGCTTTACTACTTTCATTGTAAAATACATTCTAAGATAATGGGTATATCTAAAAAATTAGAACAAATATAGAAAAGCATAAATTCTATTTCAACAGTAATTAAAAAACAATCACAGACTTAGTTTTGGAGAAAAAAAAGCCTTAAAAATATAAAAGTGAAATGCTTTTAAAGAATTGGAGTTGGCTTAGCACAAGCAAGATAGGAGTCATCTTAAATATAAAATGTAATTCAAACTCTCTTCTATTATCCAATAAAATTTCAAAACCTCTATCACCATGTTTGGAAAAATGGTAATGTAACTTCAAATACAAGAAAGCTAAAACTTCAAAAATCAGTTTGAAGTCAGGATATTTAAGGAAGTTGCATGACATTAGTTATATCTAATAACCAAACCCATTACAAATATTATATTAGCAAAAAATAAACATTTTGACTTCTCATACCCTTAAATATTTGGTCACTTGATTCACACTAATAAACCTTTGCAATTATTTCTCTTCAATTCAACAAAAGATAACTAAACTTCCGAGCATCTGCTCGAGGAGCACAAGGCACAATAATGCTTAAAGGGGAAGCCTGGATGCATATGGTTCCCCAACTTTGCGAGGATAGAAGTGAAAGTCAATCGAATGCAGCCTTATCCTTGCATTTTTGCAAAGAGACTATTTCGCAAACTCGAATATATGAGCTTTCGTTCATAAAAGAGCAGCCTTACTCTTGCTCCAAGGCTTGCCCTCAAATGCACAATTAGTCTTAACTTTCAATAATGATATGTTTAGAATTTGCTACTGAAATAAAGTATTATAATTAAAAATATTTCCATCATGAAAAGCTCCTCTACACTTTGGAGTAACATGGGTGACTAAGTAGGGTGTCCTGGCATTCAAGTGACTCAAAAACATTCGAGCTTCAGTAAACAACAGTGTTTGGACCTGATTTTGTTTTATGGTTAAGTCCATGTAAGTCCAGGAGGAAAAAAAAAGTTATAGGCCAAAATTATCATTAATTATCCTATAAAATAGGATCTTTCCCTATAGCTTCATTGCTAGCTTTGGCTGATCTTCTTATTAATTCAATGACTAAAACCAAAGGATGAGGTGATAATAAAACTCAACCACAACAAAAGCCAAATTGTGAAACTGACTCTAATTTGTTTCACAGTTGAACTTGTCATGTTTCATTATGTATATCTTGATAATGTTTGTAATACATTATGGTCTCAGAATCAATGAATCAACAAATCAACTAAGGTCAGTGGTCTTGTTAATCACTAACTTGGTCAGCATGCTTTTCTGGAACAACACAATAATCTATTACAGAGATGAACACTAAATTTTCATAAATAAATAGTAAAAAACAAGTTACCTCCATCATCCCAGTGTGAATAACTGAAACCATCAAAGGATTAACTGGAAGAAATGCTGCAGATGCTGCCATCAGTAACTTTGGGTTCTCACTTCTGAGGGCCCTTGACAGACACTGCAGAATGATTTTATATTCAAAGATGATTTACTCATGGAAGAACCTAAAGCAATATCAACCAAGGCAATAAGGAAAAATGCAAAACTCAAAATACAGGGAAAACATTTTAGATTGTCTCATGCGTATACACACACTGGACTTAGACAATGTTAGTCTCGAACTCTCGTTAGTTCTAGGAGGGGAGAGTTGCAATCGGAGGAAAATGCAGGCAGGCTAAAATTCAATAATAATATTTATAAAAATAAAATTAAGAAATGATTTCATGGGCAGTCAATTATATGAAATTAAATTTTGAAAGACTAAAGGTAGAAGTTAGAACCATTGAATTTATTTAAAAATTAACAAGGCATCTTCTGGATAAAATTGTTTAAACCACATAAAGACACAGTATGTAGACTAGTATTCACCAATCAGTCAACACTAAATGAAATGTATCAAAACAGATCAAAATTTAGCACATGGATTCATGTCTATTTCAGCTGTGAAAACAAAATTGCTATATTTTCAGTGGTAAGCAAGAAACAACTTATTGGTGGTAAAATAAATAAAGGTCAATCTTTTCTGTTTCAGTTCATCTAAACCAATTTAGCTTTTCCCAAATGCAAAGTGCAATACATGGATAGAACATGTCTGAATACACAAGTGATGAGTCTTCAATATTTCTTTGTAAAACTTAAGCAGCTCAACACGGAAAACAAATATATTTAGGGAAAAGAGGAGTTAAAAAAACAAGGCAGAACCAATAAGACCTTAGTTAAAACACTGAAAATTGGTGATTAAGAATATCGCAGAATGATAGTCAGACCTCTCACTCAGCATTGTTATCGATATAAAAGAAATACAAACATGTTGTAATCTTTAGAAACCACCAACTGTAGATCTGCTCTCTACAAAAAACTAGATATAAGAACTCAATCAATATGCTAGAAGCACAATTATTGGCAACAAGATTAGCTTTAAATATTGTAAAAAATATACAAGAAACTTGTCCACTGAAACAAAACTTAAGGAAAAGGATATTTTAAAATTGAGTCGATGCGTTAATGATCACAACATAACTGAAGAGAAAATTCAAACTCAGTTCTTGTAACCAAGATCCAATAGATTGACTATAGTGACACACTTTCAGTAACATGGTTTATACCATATTGACAAATGCTTCCAAGTCCAGAATATAGCACATATAGCTAGGTTTTTGCATGTTATTGAATAGCCTATAATTATATCTATCTATGAATGTGTCACTTACCACAGATGTTGTGGCTATCATTGCATAGTCAACCCATCTCAAAAATTTCCTCAACTTCCCTCTCGAAGAATGGTACATGCTTGAGGCCACTCCAACTCCAATTAATGAATTAGCATACAACTTCGAACTGAGATTCTTCCTACATTACACAATTATTCATAAGACAACAATGATGTTTTTCTAGTAAAAAAAGAGAGCCTGTGTTTAGTAACAGATTAAATCTGGGAAATAATTGCTTTTTTTTATCAAAAGCTCTCTCAGGACGCAGCTAGGAAAAAAAGAGATTATTTTCCCAAAAATAAGCTAATCCAAACACGAAGAGAATTTAATATGCTTTGAGCAACATATTACCTGGGGGCATGTAATCCAAGAGCTATAAAAGGAATTGAAGTAAGCACATTAGCAACTGTTTCAGCAACATGCTGATCACCTGATAAGGAGATGTAGTAATATATCAATTATTTATGTGAGATTGGATTAATTGCAGGGAAACAATAATGTAACATCAAATTGAAAGGAAAAATTTCAATAGTACCATGACAACTAGTACAATGGATGGATCTCAAGCATGCTGGTCTTTGTTGCCATACTCGTCTGAAGAACATGTATTTAGTAGGTTATTGTGCATGGCTTTTTTAATTTTCAATTCCTTTTACTATCACCAAAAATTACAATCAATTAAAAATTTCTGATGGATATATATTTCACTCACTGCATTAACAGCAGCCGATTTTCTTCGGTAGTTGAAGTTCTACATGTTGATGGGTGAAGGTCCCCACTTTGATTAGTTTCTGTCAGAGCAAATGGTGAATGAGGAGCCAGATGGACCCCATGGACACCCTCAAGGGCTCTACTGCGATTCAGTGAACTCTTTTGACTCATGTGCTTGCCCACCCGAAATGAAGGTCAACTTGAGTACCAGCAAGAAACTGCTGGCACCAGTTGGATGGAGAGTGCTGTGTGCTAGCCAGTAATGCTGCAATAAAAATAAAGTATTAGTATATGTACCCTTAACATCAATTTTTTTTTAAACATACAAGCATGAAAAACAGCTAAAGATGGTGATTGTATAACAAAGTATATAAGAGTTTAACTCAGATGAACCTTCCCGTATTTGTTGAAATCAATTTTCATTTCGTTGGCCCCGAAACAACCATAGGCTAACAAATGGTGTACATATCAAATAATTCCCCATGATCAAAATTAGGTTCACTTCCATCTTAAAAAAAAAAATGTCATGACTTATTTTGAATATATATATATATAGGGATATGTTATTTTACCTATATTTTTTTCATGCCTATCTTACTTACCATTCTCGAGCACCGTTAGATAAGAATCTTAAAGGAAGCGAAATGATAAAGGTTAGCTAAGATTCTGATCTAACTGTGTTGAAAAGTGACAGGTAAAGTAGGCATGAAAAAAGATAGGTAGAATAACGTATACTATATATATATATATATATACACACATGCAACATGAAATGAATATCCCTGATTTTCAATTCAAATTCATCCATATGAATTTATAATTCAGCCAACTAAAATGTGATTTTCAATTCAAATTCGTCCATATGAATTTATAATTCAGCCACCTAAAATGTGATCCCTTCCCACATCATCTCTCTCCAGATTGTCACAATAATAATAGTAAAACTAAATAAAATCCCCAGGTAGGCATGGATCATAGGTCGCTACTATATGTGACACCTAGCTTATTTAGTTCACAATTCCAAACCCAAAATTTCCCTTTCAACGAACTCCAACAACAATAAAACCATAAAAGTGACTTCAACTAACAATCAGAAAAAAAAAAAAAAAAGACAATTAACAACAAAAACAACATCATTGTGTTCATGCGTGAGTAGAGAGAGAGAGAGAGAGAGAGAGAGAGAGAACCTGAGGGAAAAAGCTGAGAAGAAAATAGCAATGCAGGAATATGTATATATAGGAGAAGAATGAGTAAGGAAGATATGAAAGTAGATGTTGATTTTCAGTTGATAAAAGGACGAAGCCTTTTGAAAATTGAGAGAGGAAACAGAAAAAAACAGAAAAGGGAACAGAATAAGAGAGAAGAAGATGCTCTTTACTCAAGAATCTTCCTCTTTCCCTCCACGCATA
Organism: Gastrolobium bilobum; assembly: GCF_033153095.1. NCBI lineage: Eukaryota > Viridiplantae > Streptophyta > Magnoliopsida > Fabales > Fabaceae > Gastrolobium > Gastrolobium bilobum. The sequence goes on along the minus strand of NW_026897680.1, from coordinate 63,837 downwards.
TTCGCATCATTGCTCGCATCGCACACACAACTTACAAACACGGAAAAACACCCACTTCCTTTAAAATTTTTATTATCCATAATTGGGCTTTTGGGGTTTCATTTCAACACAACTAAATGGGGCTATTATATGACTTGGCTTTCTCATTCTTCTGACTACAAGTCAAATAGTTACGCAATATTACTTGGCTATTTCTTAATTTTAGGGCCATTTTTTCAGGTTCCTTTTCTTTTTTTAAGGGTTGAGGTAGTGCGATTGGTCAAACACTTGTGTTTTTTATTATTATTATATTTAATAAATTTATAAACTTTTATTGGAAAATCAATAATTTATAAATAGTTGACATTTTTTTATTTTTATAGAGAGATGAGATATTGTAAGAAATAATTAGAGCTTATTATCGATTAATTTCATTGTTAGATTGATTATATTGATCCAACGGTTATATTTATTTTCATGTTATGATTTTCTATTTTTAATAAGAGTTTGGTGTTTGTCATTTTAAATGATATAAGTTATGTCATTTTAGGAGAGAGATAAACACAGAAAAATAGAAATAATGGGAGAGAGAAAGTGAGTGATTTTTTTAATTTAAAATTTAAATAATTTTTTTTCTGTGTCTGTCTCTCTCTTACAAGAACAGAGTATTATGTCATTTAAAATGACAAATACTTTTTCCTTTTATAATAAGAGATTTATTAATCTCATGTTACATGAGAGTATTATCTTATGTAGGTGATACAAATATGTGGGGTCCATAATTTAAAAAAAAAAATTGGCACAAAATTCTATGAGTGTATGATATGAGATAAATATCTTATGTAACATGAGACTATCATTTCCCTTATAATAATTACACGTAAAGTTTAAAATGTTAAAATGGAGATTTCCAAATGCAATGACTCCGTAAAGTTTCTTAAACTACTATTCAATTATGTACTGTTGCCTTATTGAATTTATTTATTTTTAGAATAATTAATTTAAAACTTACTATTTTTAATAATATAATAATACATTATTGAATAATAATATAAAAACTATATTAAAAATACGTAAGAATTAAATTGGAAAAAAAAATTCCATGGACATTTTGAAATGTTGGGCGGTTTCTATCCTACACCTTGGTAGGATTCATCTTGTAAGTGTAGATTCAATTAAAAGTGAAATTTATGGGTCTTTGATGGATGGGATATGATAAGCAGAGATAGGTTAATAGAGTTGGATTGAGTAAAAAAAAATAAGAAAATATCTTAAAAATGGATCTTCCCATATTAAAAAAGGGCTTATCGTTTCTCAAACCGTCGAAGATAACTTTATTTTCGGCTACTAAATTATAACCGTACAAAGATGGATCAATGGTGATAAAAGAAGAGAGAGAAAAAAAAAATCATAATCATTTAAAGGTGAATCAATTAATATAAGAAAATAAATAAATAAAACGACATAGTTTTGAGATGATCAAAGATAAACTTATCTCAAGTTGCCGGAGAAATGTTTTTTCCTTAAAAAATATATGATATGGTCATGTGAACAAATCAGAACGGTAAAAAGGTGAATCAACGGTTATAATTTTGTAACTATCTATTTTAATATCTTCTTTTACGTCATTTATCATCATTTATCCACTTTTGTATGTTTATGATTCTACACATGAACATGTCATATTTTTATTAACATAAGAGGATCCAAATCAAAATATCTTATTCTCTATTTGTTGTGCAATAAATAAACATGGCCCGATATGATTATATTATATTATTTTATGTTTGAAATAAATTAGATAGTGTTAGAATATGATATAAATTGACAAAAATATTGTTTATGATGTAATTTTATATAATTTTTTTTAATTTTTTTCTTTTGATTTATTTATAGGAAGCTCCTAATTTAATTTTTTTAAAATAAATTATAATTTTAAATAAAATATATAAAAACATATAAACTAACTTCTAAAATTTTCCAAAAATAAAATAAAAAAATAAATTTTAAACTAATTGTCAATTTTTATGTACATAAATAAAATTGATTTCAATAATATTAATAAAAATAATAATTCACAATATTTATATATAGTTAAAGATTTGTTGTTTAGTGAAAGTTAATAATTTTTTTTTTCAAACATAAATGTCATGGACTCATGGTGGGCGGTGACTAGCGAGTGGCTGATGGCAATGTTTGGTGGTGATGGTGGCTAGGCGATGTTGGTAATGGCTTATGGCTAGCCGGTGCCAGCAGTGGCTAGGCAATAACGATGGTGGTAGTAGGGTTGGCAAAACTGGTCATCCCAGTCCAACCCGTTTGCGGCCCGAAAAAACGAGCCGGGTTAGGGTTGGCTCGAAAAAAAAATGAGCTAGAAAATTCAATCCAACCCAACCAGAGTCGAGTTAGGATTGACTCGCAGGTTGGCTTAAAAATGACTCACATGAGTTGGCTTGTAGGTTGGTAGAAAAAAGGGTTTTCAAAATTGGGGGTTTGAGTAGCACATCAGCATGCTGCAAAAACCAGAACATCTTAACTACTCAAGCAGATCAACAACAAGAAGTGAATGAAAACCAAGACTTGAAGATAAGTATGGTACCCACATGCGACAAAACTAACAACAAAAAACAAACAAAAATAGAAGATAAGTATGGTACCCACATGCTTCAAAATTGACTCGATTTTTTTCGAGCTGGCTCGGGTCAGGCTGAATCGAGTTGTCAGCCAGCTTATTTTTTGCGAGTTACGAAACAGCCCGACGGGTTAGCTCATTTTTGCAATCCCTAAGTAGTAGTAGCAGTGACATTGTCAATGTCTAATGGTCGATGGCCCATGGCGCTAGGATGAATCTTACGTTCTTAGGATAGCTTACGAGGCTATGGACCACATAAAATGAGATAACATGATAAACTTATCATATCTTGTTTGTTCACCGAATAATAATAAGAATGGAATATGATAATTTATTCTATTTGATCTCCTTTATTCTGTACGGACTCAAAAAATCTTTTAAACCACAAACCCAAACATGTTTACGTGGATTTATGAGTAAAAAAGGTTGCTATTTAATTTGTACAACTCAAAAAATAATAGTTGTAAATTAAGTAAAACCAATAAAAACACAACTTCGTTTTTGACATAATTAACATTATGCCAATTTTGATACTTTCGTAATTTAATATTATTAATTTTGTTTCAATAATTGACATGAATCATGAGAAATGTTAGTGTATATATATATGGTAATTCACGACCAAACAGAGCCGCAGAAAATAGAACCAAACCGCAACTAATAAACAACATTTCAGAGCAACTATAAATACCAATCATCGAATGGAAAACAGTATTTATGGATGCAATCCATAATGACGTAGGTCTAATCTAAAGCCATGAGTCCATAAACACAATGGTTATTTATATTCTGGTAGTTCCCATTTGAACTTCTAGTGAAAGGAGGTTCAAAATAACAAAGTATCACAAATTAAGAAACCTTATTATTATGCAATGATCAAGATATATTAACTTAATTCGTACTTTGCTTATAGTCATCCCGTAGTAAATCCAACATAATTTCAATTTTTCATTTAATCACATAATAAGAATCGGCAAAATGGATTTGATCTGACGGGTTAGCCCATTTAATCTATCAAATTTAATGGGATGAGTTATAATTATTAACACATCAATTCATAATAACCCACCCCACATAAATGCAGGTTGAAATGAGTTTGTGTGAGACAAGTTAACCCATTAGGCTACATTATTATTATTATTTTTTAGTAAATGGTTATATTTTTTTTTAACAAGTTCCTTAAAGTGTATTAGGGGGATTTTATGTTTCCTCACTTTTCACATCTAACCCTAAATTCCTTAATTGACCTCTCTACCTCTTGACTCACTTAGTCGATCTTCACCTAAATAAATTGTTTCATTAGTATAGTCGATCTTCACCTCAAGAAAAACAGATGGCAAAGCACGTGGAGAAAATTTATGGCGAGTTGTGGGAAGGGTTGAGCTGTAACATAGGCATCCAAAAATTCGAAGATGATCATAGGAAGGGGATTTGTGGCAAAGTAACTCAAAGAGGGTTTTGAAACCAAGCAGAGGAGATGGTGTTCGATTAATGAGGTAGACAGCAGTGGAGACACAGTCTTGCCAATATTGGAGAGGAACCTTGGATTGAAAATGAAGGGCACGGGCTACATTAAGGAGGTGCTGGTGTTTTCGTTCAACCACAGAGTTCTGCTGGGGACGTTCGACATAAGAGTGAAAAATCTGAATTCCTTTACAGGAAAAGAAGGAAGACAGATTGAGCTCAGAAGCGTTATCACAACGAATCGATTTAATGGGAACCTTATACTGAGTAAAAATCAGAGTGTAAAAGGAGGGAAAAATAACAGAAAAATCAGACTTATAACTCATGAAATAAGTCCAAGTAAACCTGGTTGAATCATCAACCAAGGTAAGAAAGTAACGAGAACCTTCAACAGAGACAGTGTTGAAGGCCCCCCAAATGTCACAATGGACAAGGTCAAACGGGGAAGAAGCAAGTTTAGGATCTAAGATAAACGGAAGGCGTTTTTGTTTCGCCAAAGGACAAATAGAACAATGGTGGTCAACTTGCAAATAATCAGAAAAACCCAAAGTGCTTTTCATTGAATTCAAAACAGAATGAGAAAGGTGACCCAATCTCGAATGCTAGACAACATTATTCTTAACAGAAATCGAAAAACATAGGGGATGGGGAACACAATCAGTGGGAAACAGATTCGTGGTGTCCAAAATGTAAAGGTCACCAAGGCGTTTAGCAATCCCAATCATCTTCCCTGAAGCATGATCCTGAAGAACACAAAGAGAAGAAGAAAAATTAGCCAGAATGGAAGAAGCATGGGTCAAGGCACTTATGGACAAAAGGTTGAAAAAAAAGAAGGAACGTATAAAACGTTAGAAAGCAAGAGAGAATCAGAAATTTTAACAGAACCTTCAGAAGATACAACGACCGAGGAACCATTAGGAAATGAGACAGAAGAAAGAGAAGAAAAAAATGAAAGAAAAAAATCAAGGCGGACACAGACATGGTGCGTAGCACCGATGTCCAAAACCCAGTAAGAAGGGGGAAAGGAGATGGGATGCTTACCATGGAGACTAGCCACCGAAGGGGAGGAATCGGTGACAGAAGATGTGGTAGACGGAAGAGACAATGACGAAGTAGAAGAAGCAGAACTCTGTTGGAGAAGCGAAATCAGTTGATTGTACTGGGATGGGGTGAAAGCAAGGGGAAAATCATAGGGAGGAAGATTAGGGTTCGGATGAGGGAATGATTTAGGGAAAGTAGGATTGTGAGGAGAGGGTGAAACAATAGAATGGGCTTGGGCTGTGGGTTGGGCTGGTTTAGTAAAGTAAGTGGACTTAGGGGTCCTGGGTGTGTAGCCTGGTGGATATCCATTGAGCTTGAAACACTTATCACGAGTGTGGCCTGAAAGATGGCAGTAAGTACAAATTGGATGGCGGCGTTGGAAGGCAGCCACCGTGGGCGGCGGACAAGAACCAAACGAATAGGAGCCTTGTAGAGAACCAAGCAGTGGTGAGTCCGAAACAGCAGGCGACGACAAGGAAAGTGACAGTTGACGTTGCCTCTCCTCCTGAAGGATCATGGAGAAGACCTTAGCAAGCTGTGGAATGGGATCGATCATCAAGATCTGAGCACGCGATGCCGAGTATGAGTCTTTCAGGCCAATTAAAAACTGTAGAACATGATTCTGTTCACGATGAGAATGAATGTGACGAAGAGCCCCACATGTGCAAGAAGGAAAGGGAGCATAATCAAGCAATTCATCCCAAAGTGATTTCAGTTTAGTGTAATACCCGTTGACATCCAATGATCCTTGACACAGAGAGGAAATCTGCTGCTTAAGTTGGAATATGCGAGGACCGTTTGCTTGAGAAAACCGTGTTTTCAGATCTGCCCAAGCTTCATATGCATTCGTAAAATATAGGAGACTATCAACAATCTCCTTGGTGACAGAATTCAGGAGCCAGGAGAAAACCATGGAATTACAACGATTCCAAAAGTTCAGTGGAAGAAGGACGGAGGAGGTTACCGTCAATAAAAACCAACTTATTTTTGGCTGTCAAGGCAAGCATCATAGCACGATACCATGAATTGAAATTGGAACCAGAAAGTGGAGTGGAAACCAAAACAAGACTTGGATGGTCACTGTTATGTAAGTAATAAGGACTAGAGGAATCATCCATGGTGGTGGATGAACCTGAAGACGCAGAAGTTGCATCAACCTGAGGCGGGCGATTAGTGCCTCGAGCCATCAGAACAGGAATACTACTGATACCATATTAGAGAAATTGGCTTACTGAAAAACTGAATATTCATATTGTATTGATTCAAGTGAAAATTGAATTACAAGAGGCCACCTATATATGAGCCTTAACCAAAAGAAGACGTAACAGAAATAGGTGTGACCATGTGCTCACACAAGGTGCAAAACAGAATCAGCTCAAAATATAAAATGTACACCTCAGCAAGTTAGTTACAACCACAGATAACAAAATAACAAAAGAAAATAATATGCTAATAATATTTAAGTACTTTCATTTTTTTGTTGTTGTGTTGAGTGACTTTATTTTCTTTTGATTATACTAATTATATTGTTTGACGAAGAAAAATTGAATCTTGTTTGATATTTTATTATTTTAAGTGAATTAACCGGCTAACCCGTCACGAAATAGAATGAGTTGGATTTTTCAACCCATTTGCAAAAGAATGTCATGCTCTACCCTTTTTTTTTGTCAGGCTAAAGGTAGTACGCGGTACAAAAAAGTGTCAGTGCAAAGGTCACTTGCTGGAACTCTGGCGCGAAGTGTTTGCAAGCAAAACCAAAGAAGCTTACATGAAATATGTGGCAGATTTAGATGCCCAATTTTGAAGTCATTCTTCCATGGTTCTAGATGAGTCTAGAAAAACTAAATTGACACTCACATGAAGTGGGCTCTAGCACCACCCATCAACAAAGTATAGGCACAACACAGTAGCCAAAACACGTCCATAGAGCAAAAGATAAGATTAGGGTGCTTCAGTGGGGAAGGAGACTTGTTACAGCGCAAATCTCTTCTTATAATATAAATTCAATCTTTTCTTCACTAAATGAGTGTGCATGTTTAATTTTTCTTAAACAAATCTTGTGATTTATTAAAAAACAAATAAATGAAAATAAATTCTTTTAAAAATAATTAATATATTTTATCATTTCTAATATTAAAAGTTCATGTAGATTGCGATTGCCAACTAAGCAAGGTGATGAATGTGTTACGTGTCTCACGCTTACACCTCTCAAGTGGAGGTTTCTCTAATGTGTCAACTAAGCGTGTCGGCACATAGCTTTCTGTAAAATTAGTAACCTAACCATGGCTTCCCACTCTCCCTGTACATTGTGCTCGTGTACCACACCCATCTACCTCGACCCATTCAGAACTACTTCTTCTTCTTCTTCGTATTCTTCGTATTCTTCTCCATTTATCTACTCAATCAACACTTCCAGCTCCAAACGTCGTCGTTTTGCGGCATGCTCGTTGCACCACCACTCTTCTTCTTCTTCTTCGCCAATTACATCCAGTTCGGATCCCAGGTCGAGCAAGCCGGTTATACTAGACGCGAACCCGGGTTCCACCCCCACCGATAATGAGGAGACCCGTTTGACTCAAAACCCGACCCGTTTAAGTGAAATCCGGACCCCAAGTTTCAAGTCTTTGTTCGGATTCGGAGAGCGGTACCTACGGCGGAGGATCCTGTTCAGATCGAAGAAAGTGAGAAGCATCATTTTGCTCAATGTCATCACTTTTGTTTACGGTAACCTACATTTGCTTTCTTCCATATCCTTTGTTGTTCTTTATTTTTATGATTTGCAAAATTGAGATTTTTGTAGGATTAAGAATGAGAAAAACAATTATGCTTATGCTACTACTCATGGACATTGTAAATTACTGCATGAGTATTTCTCGTCTTTGCAAATGGGGGTTTTATTTTATTTTATTTTAATTTAGGAAGGAAAGGGGAAGAGAGGGTAAAAGTAAATTAATTAAGAAATTGGATGGAGCTTAAAATGTTAGGTCTCTGTAAAGTTCAATGGTTATTCTTGAGACCCATGCCACATTGGATGTTATTACTCTTCTTGCTAGCTATGCTTACTTGAGGAGTTGATCCCCTCCTGCTCATGTAACTTCTTCCTAATGCACACCTTCTTACTAGGTGGGTATCTGTCAGACTTGTCTCTGTTATAAAGGTGATGTTAAAATCATTATGAGAGTATGATCTGTGTTTAAGAAACTGCTTCAATAACATATGAAGTGTCATGCAATGCACACAAGAAACCAAAAATGAATTAATACAAAGTTAAAGCGTACTATATAAATGCAACAAGGAAAATTCTAAGCCCAGTGTTAGATACTGTATCCTCAAGCTTCTTATTCATAAAAATAATTAATTTAAAAATTAATTCCAACAGTCTCCATGTGCAGATTGGGGAGTGTTGTAAAGTATGAGTACAAGTGTGTAGCGTATGTTAACTATATGAGGATGAGCTTTTACATGTCATGGTGCTGTGTGGCCATAATTCTTTATGCCCTTTGGACCTAAAGTTGCAATGAAGGTTTTGGCAACAGATTTATTTTTGGTTACCAAATGGAAAGACATGACCTCCGTTGCGAACACAACAAGTATACCGGTTATTCCAAATAATAAAATGATGAGTAAAGTATTCACATGAAGACTAATTACAAACAATAATTCAATGTTTTCTTCTAAGTTAGACAATTCAAAAGTGATTTGAACAAGTAACCAAATTTAATTAAAAATCAATTAAAGATGACAGTTAAAGAAATTACTCGAAGACGAATTTAATTCAAGAATAAAGATGCAGCTAGGGTCTACTTCATCTTTGATTCCCCTTAAGTGAATTAAATTAATTCAATAAAATTTCAACTCTATTGTTATCAAACGATTCATCATCTAAATATTAATTGATTAAATCCATAATGTTTTAGTTATTTAACCTTTTAACCTAATTAGAATCCTAATTTCTTAGAAACCCATTTTAGATTAATCCTTGAACGCGATGAATCTCACACGTTTACAAATCTCACAAGTCTATGTCTAGAACAAGCAAAAATCGGTATTTATCTTAGTTCAGATTAAAATCCCAAATATTTCTACTTAGAATCTAACCCTCTTTATTCCTATATGGTTGATCAAGTCATATAAGAAATTGAACAAATAAATCAGGATAAACACATAACAATTGAGACAAATTTTATTGAAAAACAATTAAAATCAATATAAGAGTTATCATTGGATCCATATCCCTAATTACAAAAAGAAAATTAGCCAAACATAGACATATTTGGCTTCAACAAAATATCAAAAGAAAAGAAAATTAAAATAAATTTCTGGACGAAGAACGATGATGAATCTCCATGTTTCTGCTTCTATCCTCCTTCAGTTCGTTCACGGTCTCTGGTCTCTGTATTCTTCTTCCTCAGCTGCGCTCCCGTGCCCGAATTAATTTTGCTTCCAAATTTTTTCTCTTTATATTGAGGAGAAAATTTCCTTAAATCCCCCCAATTAAATCTTCAATCCAATCCTTAAAAATCTTCAAATTCTCTAATTGAATCTTCAACCAAATAATTGTTTCACAATTCGAAAATCAGCACTTGAGGACGTGGCAATTAAAGTGGAAAGCTTGGCGCTTTTTGCGCCAATCAGAGAAAGAATTTGGCGCTTTATGCGCCAACCAGGAAGGAAAGCTTGGCACAACATGCTACATTTTGTGAGGAAAGTTGGCATCTTTTGCGCTTGTAGAAAGAGGGCCTTTGAGCACCTGTTGGTAAAAAGATTGAAGCTTTGTGCACCTGCACTTTGACCTTTGAGTTGGCATGGAAAAATGGGACCTTTTGCTTTTATTGATACTTTGAGCTCTCAAACTTGCTTTTCTTTAATGAGAAAAATTCCTACAAAATATGAGCATTTCTTGTGAGAATATTAGTGAATGAAATAACACTTTAATTATAATTCTCATATTTTTTTTTTTGATTATTTTTAGATTAATTTCATACTCATTTTAGCTCTTAAAAGATAGCAAGTTAGCAGCTCATCAACCTCTTCTGCCTTTAAGTACTTTTCTTTAGAGTAGTCTATCAAGCAAAATAGTGGCACTATAGTGGAGGAACATTGCGTCACAGTTCTCTGCCACTCCATAACTCTTATAGTGTTGTGATAGTCACTGGATTCACCCAACATCCTTGCAAATCGTGTATCAAATTTTCCATAAACAAATTTTGGTAATGTAATCATAAGAAAGAAGTGACAAATCACATATTGGTACCTGTTAGGATATCTTTACAAAATATTGATTGTGCTTGAATATTGTAGAATATGTGTTGTGCAATTTCGCATTCAAATAATAATCACTCAAATACGCAAGTACAGGAACATTTAGGGGAATAATCACACAAATACGCAAGTACGAGAATGTGTTGTTCAATATCGTAGAAGTTGTGCAATCGTAGAATATGTATTATATAAAGCTACGACTCTATGTGAAGCAATAAGAGTGAAATAATTGTTATGGAATAAACTAAGATTAAACTAATAACTAATGACTAAACTAAGCTAAGACTACTGACTAAGTACTAGAACATGATTAAAAGATTAAGTTTCAAGTATCAAAAGATAGATTGAGATCTATTTTTCCAATATTGTAACTTCACTAGAATGCAGTAACAATGTTATAGCTATCCTCCATCAGTAACCAACACACTTGTGTATGTAGGGGCTCTCACCAACCTTACATGTATACTCAATAACTAATTATCATATCTCTATGGCTAAACTAATTACTAAATTCATTAAGTGCAAGTTCTATGTGGTTTTGTGATGTGAATAATCTCTCTACCCACTCTTAACTAACTTGATTTAGTTAATCCACAATGTTTAATAAGGTTCCGGGTTCACCTATATATCTATACCCCAAATCCCATAACACTTGCAGCTCTCTCTCGATAATTCAACAAGATTAGGAATGAAGTATTTTATTAAACAACTTAATGGAAAATAACATAACAAAGTTTAGGCAAACACAGTTACATTACAATACGGGGGTACTCATTCACCCAATCCTAAAATTTTTAGCTCATACTTGAAAAGAAAGAAACAACAAAGAATGATAAGACTCCATAGAACTAAGATAAGATATACATGGGCAATGTTGTAGCTCTGCTCTAGCAGCAACTCCTTGCTTAAAGCCACCATCCACTGTCTCTCAGCCACCAAAGTAGTGCAGGGATCAACCAGAAGTGATCTCTCTATTGGACCGTAGCTTCACCTTTTGACCCGTTGAATGTTTGTAGGTATCTCTTTATATAGAAAATAATGACTTGGATGCCAAGTAACTCCTTTAATTCGAATTCCCTAAAAAGTAGATTCTTAAGAGGATGAAGGTTTATCTTTAAGCATCAGTTTTATCCTCTTGTTAGTTGAATTATAGGGATTGGAGAAGATATGTGCTTATCCTTACTATCCTGATTCGGTGCTATAATTGTCTTATCTCTTCGTTTTAATTTGGATTTCAAAAGTTAGTTATTCCATCTGTCTTGAGCACACTGTTTCACTTAAGCACGATTGCTAAAGCTCTGCTACGGCTCTGATATGCAACACAAATTCCAAAGACAATTAATAACTCTAGCACTCGAAATAACATCAAATATCAATACTTAGCATATTTCTCATTCAAAACATAAAGGGACAAGATTAATGCCAATATCATATAAATCTAAGGGAATTAGGCATAATATATGGCACCAAATCATTAAATAAAAGCCTAAAAATAACTCTCTAAGGGAGAGTTATCAATATGTTTGTTTCTTCTTGAGCCTTCACTTAACAACTTAAGCTTCTTGGAGAGTTGGTCCTTGACCCGTCTTAATGCCAAAGTTGACATTTGAACTTATTTTGGGGCATTCTTGGGCAATCAGGGTGCAAGCGAGAAATAAGTGAAAGAGTAAAATTTGCTTTTGAAGGTTGTAGGCGGATCACAATTGCAAAATAATCAGATGTGCAGTCTGTGCAGCTTTGATATTTACAAATGGAAACATATTCTCTGCTGACTCTGTAGGTTACACATTTATCCAGTAGCTGAATCTGATGAAATATTGATGGAAGAGAAAATAAAGATCCTAACATTTACACGTTTGGACATCACTCTCGGAGGAAACCGTTGAGTACAAGCAGTATCTTCTTGACATGGTTTTGGGACAGTATATCACATGTTTTTGGGAAGCTTTTAAAGTTTTAACTTTGAGGCCTGAACCTTGTTGCATATCGAACAAAATATGGTTCAGTCATGCTGTATGAATTTCTACAAGAAAAATCATGGAAATTAAAAAAGTAAAAATATCAAATTAAATAAAATAGGAAAATTAAACGCTAAGCAACTTGTTGCGCTTATTATTCCTTGTAGAAGTTTTGATCTACTATACACAGACAAGAGCATAAGCTTGAACATTTAATAAAACATGCAAATTTAAAGCTAAGCAACTGAAACTTTAAATGAAATCATGAACAATATATGGTTTAGTCATGTTTTGTGCAGATCTGATTTGCAAGTATATTTCTTGCATTGGGGGAAATTAATATTAATAGAGACCATGAGTACAAAAAATTAAAGTAGTTTTTGAAGTGATCATCGTGTCCTTGTATATTTCATAATCTTACTATTTCCTTTTCAATTTATGTCTAGCTAGTAACATTCCAGTTGTCAAAGAGGCTGAGGCAATTATGAATCCAGCAGCTTTCACATTTGTGCGCTTCGCTCTTTCTGCCATTCCTTTGATGCCATTTGTATTGCGAGGATGGGGAGATTCTTGTACAAGAAATGCAGGCATAGAGTTGGGTTTCTGGATCAGTCTTGGATACCTTTCACAGGCACTTGGACTGCAAACCTCTGATGCTGGTCGCGCATCATTTTTATCTATGTTTACTGTAAGACCATTGAATTTTCTAGTTATGTGAATGGATTTTACCTTATGTTGGTACTTGAAAAAAGTCAATCGTGAATATCTCCGATGAAATAACAGGTAATTGTGGTTCCGTTACTGGATGGGATGTTTGGGGCAGTAGTTCCAGCTAGAATCTGGTTTGGAGCTTTTATGTCTATTGTAGGAGTTGGAATGCTGGAATGCAGCGGTTCGTCCCCAAGTGTAAGTTTTATCTTCATCATTATTTCTTCCCCATCTTTTCTTCTCATTTATAACGAGGCTTATAATATACATGATGGAGGACTATGGATTAATAATACTTGTGTCACGACTTAAATTCTGAGTCATGACCTACACACAAGTCAAATTAATCTAAACACCACTTTGCTTGGCAAGCCTATCTAGCACAATAAAATAGTTAACAAAATAATATTCCAAATTATTATTTTCAGCTGCTATATTTATAACATTCCACAAATGATAAACACCTGCTATAGAATATATATACTAGCGGCCAGCAACAAGAAGAAACAAAATATCTTTCAAATATGAAAAAAATACAACCCACAATAATTTCAACAACTAGTTTCCTATAGTTGCAGAACGATAAATCAAAAGGCCATCTATACAATAGAAGCCTACCAAAACAACACTACTAGAAGATTTACAACTGCTAACAGCTTGCTACTTAGTTGCCTAGTGATTTGGATGGAAAACAAGAAGGTAAGTCACATAGCCTCGTGAGGGCATAACAACCTCAATGAACTAGAAGTGAAACACTATGCACGGGTGGTTTACTTTTTTCAAAATTGAGATATAAACATGTTTGAATGATGAAAGGAAATAATATAAACAAAATCAATAAAATTTGTGTGAATGGTAAGTCAAGAAATTTATAAAGCAATGTAAAGATCATTGAAAAACAGAATAAATTCGGAAGTTTAATATATAGGGATCACACGAGAGAACCATATTTGAGGCAGCTCCACCTTTGTGATAGCCCGCCCTTTCCTCCTTAGAGTGGCTTTTCCTCTAGGGGCTGCTCCTTCTAACATGTAGCCTTTTACTTAAACAAGTCACATCATATCAGCTCATTGGGGTGGCTCCATCTTGTTGATAGCCCTCTCCTCTAAGGGCTGGCTGACCTCTCCTTTGGGAGGGGATAATGAACGCAAAGAATGACAAGGGAGAGAGAGATAGAAAGAAATGAGCTTTTCTCTTGGGGAAGAAGCTTTTAAAACAACATTTTTAAAGTCATATGGTGTGTTTCTACCTGAATGCCTAGTTCCTTGTTGATATGCTTCTTTTGTTTCCTATAACTTCATTAAATATTGTGCTGAATTCAGGTTGGAGATTTTTTGAACTTTTTAAGTGCAGTGTTTTTTGGCGTTCATATGTTAAGAACTCAACATATATCGAGAAGCATAAGTAAAGAGAAGTTTCTACCCCTCCTAGGATATGAGGTTAGTTACTTGTCCATTCATCTATATATATTTGTGTATCAAAATATATGCCTTCCTGTTAACCTTTTGCATTATTAATTTATCAAAGTCTTAATTGCAGATTTGCATTGTTGTTTTCTTTTCTGCCATATGGTATGTTGTTGGAGGTTGGATAAATGGTTCCCAACATTCCTTACCGTCATCTTGGACATTGAAAATGCTTAAGGACTGGATGGTTGGTTTTCCATGGCCACCTGCAATTTATACAGGGATATTCTCAACTGGTTTATGCTTGTGGGGAGAGGTAAAGTTATCATTCTTGGCACACGTCGGGGGTGTTTAGTTTGTTTTCTATTTTCATTTTAAGTTGATGTGTTTTCATTGATAATTGCCCTTGTTTTTATTCTTGATTTCAAAATTTTGTGAAACAAGAATGAATACAAGGTGACATTGTTTTAGTTATTAAGGAAAACATATTAACTAAAAATGAATGAAAAAATCAACAAAAAATATCCTCATTCCATGATTCTGTTTTTCTTTCTTAGTGGACTGCATTGATGAATTTTTCGGAATGTGTTTTATTTTATGCCAATGTAAGAATAATAAGGTCTATAATCTATATCTGTCTGGGAAGAATCGTATTTTCTGAAGCTCTTGGGTCCAGAACTTATCTTTCCCCCTCTTATTTGTATAAATTGGTCAATTGGATAATATTTATTTATGTTGTGTAGCTTCACAAGTAGTTTGGGTTTATATCTGTTTCTTGTCTAACATCATGAGCTTACTGTCAGATATTGTTCAAGTGTATGCGTAGTTTCTTGATGTGGTCTATGGAACTGATAATGAATTTGAATATTGGAGACCATGGTTAGATTTTCTACTGTATATTTTCTCTTTCTGTACCCATTTGATTGTCTTGTTTCTTTTGGCAGCTGGGTACCACTGCACGTGTTTTTGTTCTGTATCACATGAATTGTTTCCTGAATACGAACACTTTGCTCTGACTCATAAATTTGGAATCAAACTTAGTAGAATATCCTCCAGAAATATTGTTAGAAATCTATCAATATGAAAACATTATCACTAATTTTCAGTAAATAGTATGTTAATCATCAAAACTTAAGAATAAGTAATTTATCAAGGGATTTGGGGGGCTTACAAATGCTAGAGTTGTTTCCTTCCTTCAACAATTTTATGGGGTGAAGTTATTTTTTGGGTTCTTAGTGAGTTTTTGCTCGTGGCATGGTTTCAAAACCGAGAACTGCCCGCCCAGTTAAGAGTGGATGAAAACCGAGAACTGGTCCTTCCACGAGTCCAGTCAGAAAAATGGTCCTGAACCTTCTTTGCCATATGAATGGTTCTCAGTTCACTCATTTCAGTCACTTGAACCTGTTCAACCTTTTTTTATAGAAGAGAACAGTGTAAACTTTTGCACTAGAATAGAGGCCTGTAATGCAGTAAGAGTTTGGCTTCAATTTATAATAAGAAGCTTCACCTTTACATATTTGACGTGGGACTATTATAGGATGATAAGATTAAGCTCCCTTCTCTTTTACTCATTCAACGTGGGACTAATATAGATAAGAAAAGCATGCTGGTAAGTGGTAATAGCATAATACTTTTAGTTTAATACTTATTGTGTGATAAATCATTTTAATTATGTTTGAAATAGATTCATTTTATTTGAGAAGATTCATTTTTCTGACAGTGAATTCTAAGATGGATTCAATTGCAGATGGCTGCAATGTGTGATGTATCGGCCACAGAAACTGCTATAATTTATGGTCTGGAACCAGTCTGGGGTGCTGGTTTTGCATGGTTTCTTCTTGGTGAAAGGTGGGGTCCCACAGGATGGATTGGTGCTGCGCTTGTGCTAGGTAAAATAACTTATATATGCAAGATATTTTATTTGCTACTTTCTGATCATCTAATTCTATGACCACCAAAATTAGATATTGCAGTGAATAGTAAGGCTTGACATACTGGGATACATTAATAGTGAAACTGTTAGTTCATAATTGAAATAAACTCAATCCGACAAATCTTTATAGCATGAATTGTACTCGCGAAACTGCTCAGTTGTTGACACATTCAATTCGTTCCTATATTCTCTTGTGCACACTTCACAGTTCACACAGCTCAACCCCTCCAAGGAATCATAATGCACATGCTAAAGTCAGCTGCAGAATATTATGAATATTAGTAATGCTATTGCAGCATCTTTGTGGTCACAAGAAGACACTTTTTTGTGCCATTGATTTGACAAACTGTTCCCCTGATCGATGGCATAGACGCAGAGTTGTTTTTTCGAGTTAGAGTTGTGGCAATTTCTGACATGCCTAAATTTTATTTTTTGCTTTAACTCTGTTTTATATTTAATATTTTTGCAGGGGGAAGCTTAACAGTGCAGATAGTCGGAAGCAAAAGTAATTCTGTGGAAGAACAAAAACGATGAAAGAAAGGTGACAACCCAATGGTTTCGGAGAAAGAGAATGGTTTATCTCCATCCACAATAATCCTTAATTCGATGAAGGATGCCTCTGATTTTTTTGAGTAGGGGTATCACTAATAACGTTCATGTATGTGTTTCTTATTGACTTGTATAAGGTGTTCCTGTTATTCTTTTAGTTCGAAAATCAGCCTCTTGGGGAAGGGAGTTAGAGTCCCAGAGCCTTCCAAGGAGAGATTTTTTTGTGCCATGCTCCCTTCTAAAAGTAGAAAAGGAAAAAAAATTAGGAGGGAATTATAAAAAAAAAAAGAGAGATTTAAATGGGATTATTTTTTTCTATTTTGGGAAAAGGGATCATCAAACTTTGGTGGTCTTGAACCACTAAAAATATTTTCCTTGTCAAGTATGTTTATGCTATGCCTGTACTCCTAGCTCTTTCCTTTATTCATTAAATTAGAAAATTAAAATAGTAAAAGTAATAGAATACAATACATTTATGGGGAAAACTTTTCTTATTTTACATAAATAAAAACCTTACCTCCTGTTGAAACAAAATGGTGGGGCCATTGTTTTTAAAAAATAATAAAAAATAAAAATAAATTTGACACATAGTTCCATGTATCAGTAGAAAAAAGCTCTTATCACATGTGGCTGAAGACAATCCTACATTTATATACTGTATAAATAAAAATTGGAAAATAATACTCTTATGCTACATAAGAGTACATTATTTTCCTACACTAATTCGTTTTTCGTGTCAATTAATTTTTCTTTTCTTTTTTAATATAAAATATGGGACCCATATTTAATTTCTCTCTACTTTTTTTATCTCCTACAATCCTACAACATAAGAAAACTTAAACCCATAAAAATTATTAAATGCTTTCGCAAAATATAATCTCATAATTCACTTATTTACTACCCAGTTTAAAACAAAAAAGAGATGTGATTCTCAATTTTGAAGTCATTTCACTCTAAAGAACGAAAATTCTATTTTATAATATAATGACGGATTATCTCATGGCAGAACTATATATATTTGGCATGAGATTCTTTTACCTTATAAATGTTTATTAAAAATAAAACTTGGTAAAGCTTCTAAATATTATGCCAATTTAGAATTTTTTAGATTTTAGATATTTTGTCTTAACTCTGTAAGGAAGAATTTACGTAAAATGCTTAAAAATTAAATATATTCATGATAATATATTAAATTTATAAATTTCAATAGTATTGTTGTATTCACTCTTTTTTAAATTTTATAGTTCTGTTTCATTATTAAATTTAATTGAGCCATTAGGATTAATTAAGATTAAGGGACACCAATTGACGTTAGTAAGTACATATATATATATATATATATATATATATATATATATATATATATATATATATATAGAGGGATATGTTATATTTATTATCAATTTTATTATCATTGGATCAAAATTAAATTAATGATTATAAAATAACATCAAGTGAGAATTAAATGGTAGTAAAAAAATATAGCAGTAACTATAACCTCTCTCAGTCAAATCTAAAAGTTTGGTATCAAATTCTAACCGTTGATTTCTGCCAATCGATGGTTGTAATTTATTGGATCACACTTATTAAGTAATTATTAATTTCTAATAAATTATAACTGCTAGATTGACAGAATTCAACAATTAAGATTTAGTGTCAAATGATCTTGTCTATATATATATATATATATATATATATATATATATATATCATTCAATAACTCTTTTTAGTCTAAAATTATTTAGTTATACTTTTCAAATATAAAAAAAATATTTTTAATAATTTTGTAATTGTTTTTCGATTTTTACAAAGTTTGACATATACGATCAAATATAGTTCAGGGGTTGACTACATTTACAATACATGTTGAATTATAACAACCAAATTTGTGTAACTAGATGGATAGAAAAAGTTGAGTCTCATTCAGTGCTCCCGTGACCAAGATCACACCATTAAATACTTACAATGAAAATCTGTTTCACGCTTAAAAAAAAACAAGTAATGGCACGAAGTACAAGAGCACAACCATATAAACATATAAGATTTGTTTATTGGTCTGCACGTGTATTAGTGCATCTATATTAGTATAGGACACACCTGAATATATCTCTGTAACTAATCTCTTAGAGTTTGTTGTATGGTTAGTATTGAGCCCTATCCGTTAGTATTGGGCCTGACCCATGATATGGGTCAGCATCTATCTCTATGTATAACTTTCTCTTTGTATATGAAAATAATAATAACAATATACAGATTCTTCAAACACTTCAATGGATTCACTCTTCTCTCTCCTTGTACTCTCTTTCTTACACGTTCTTCTCTGTTGTGGTATCAGAGCCTTCGATATGAAGGCCTGATCCATACTGAGCTAAACCATGACTTCCGCATCTCCCAAATCAAACTTGCATGCATCAGATTCTCCTGCGATCATGGTTGTCAAACTCGCGAGTTTACTCGCAAAATCACACGAGTTTACGCTTCAACAACCCCTCAACGATCCTGTTTCTGCTCTAACTCGCTTTTGGCCCTCAGATGATAGAAGCGACGAGTTTTTTGGCAAACTCGTTCAATCGTACGAGTTTAACGATTAAACCAGCAAAAAAAAGTGACCAGTTGACCCGAAAAACCATTATATAAATGGCTTTTTTTAGCAAAAAAATCCCTAAATCACCTGATTAGTTTCAGCCACCAGCATTCCATATCGTGGGAGACGACTAGGTGACTCGCGAAGATGCCTCAAGCCACCGTCTTCTCCGGTCGTCCCTCCCTTGCGTGCTACTACTTGGTTGCCTTGCCCTTTTCCGTTCGTAGCTTCTCCACCATCTTCGTCGTTCTGCTTCGCTGTCACAGGTTAGTGCTCTGCTTTGTCTCTATCTCTTCTCTGTTTCGTTTTTTTTCTTGGCCGCGCGTTTGGTTTTCCTTTTAGCCTCTGTTCGGTTTCATTTATAAATATGGGATAAAAAAATCATTTTATAAATGAAACCAAATTAATAAAGCAAATTAATAGTTTTGCCTCTGATTGATTTTACAAAGAAAATTAAAAAATTATTTATAAGGCAAAATAATACTTTTTGCCTCTGTTTGCCAAACCAAATTAATAATTCATCGAATAATAAATCAAATCAGATTTATTTGATAAATCAAACAAAAATTAAATTACTTCATCTATTTGATAAATCAAATTTATTTGATATATCAATACTTCATCTATTTGATTTTACATTCATAAGAAAAAATGAAATTAATCCAAATAAAAATTTATTTGATAAATCAAATTACTATTTTTTTACTCATGTTTGCCTCCGTTTGATTTTACATTCATAAAAAATAAATAAATTAATCCAAATAAAAATATGCATATAAATATATTACTTTACTCATGTTTGGTTGAATTAAATTTGCTTATTATATTATTTTATGTGCATATAAATATATATAAATATAATTTGTATCTTGTGTTACGAGTCTACGATCCATGTTACGATTCTGCGATTTACGATTTTGGTTCACCCTTTCGAGTTTGCATAGAATCTCGAGTTTGACAACCATGCCTGCGATAGATTAGGAATCGTCACAAGGAAATCGAAAAGCATCTATAGAGAATCGCACATCAGAAAATCGCGCAATGGAAATCAGAGCACGACAAATGTTCAATCAGTCGATAACTTTGAAATTGATAGAGAATAACTACTTGTTATGGAATTAGATCATAGATCCAATTATTACTTCGCACCAGATGCATCATTTTTTGGTAAATCCAAAAATACCACTTCAATTTCAGTCAAAGGAAGATCGAATCAGTGGAATTCAAAATCCTGCATATGTTGAATGGATAACACATGATTCCATGCTTCTCTCATGGCTTCTCTCTACCATATCAGTGTAAACACCCAATTTTACCCCAAATATTAAAAATATAAAAGAACAAAAAAAAATAATAAATTGTGAACCCCTTATTATTATTATTTTTATTTATCTTTAATATAAGGAAAAAAACAAGAGAAAAAATAAAGGAAAGAAAAGGGCCGTTGGCAAAATAAAGCCAAGCCAAGCCAACCCAAATCTACTTAATCTAAAGGGGCGTTAACCCAACTCAGCATCTTTGCTTTTGTTAAACAAAACCTAGATTTTTTATTTTATTTTTATCTTTTTCATCCTTTCCAAGTCACGTTACAACATTGGTCTCATCCTTTCCAAGGGGCGGCAAATGCCTCACACTTCTCCAAGCACACGCAGGTGCTTTCATTCACTAAGAAGACCTGAGCTGCACTGCAAACTTGCCATCCACAGTCACCGCCTCAACAACTTGGCCATTTGAACCAAACCCTTTATATGAAGAAACCTCAAGATCTCTCCCTATAAATACCAAGAGGCTCACATATAAAAAAAAAAAAAAAAGGAGGAGGGGAAGCGGTAAGTCTGAAACAGAAATTTTTATGTTTTATCTGCTACTTGTCCTCATATAATTATTTGCTCCTAATCTATTATGTTCATAGTATTTTTCTTTTGTTATTAACTTTTTTTTGGTAAACCTTTTGTTATTAAATTTATCCATTAGGCAAGCTCAAAAAGTTTTCCCTTTATTCGCTATACTTTGTTGATACTTTGCAGTTTGCACTTATGATTTTAGGTGTTTCGCTTACATTGAATAAAATAATGATAAACACAAAGTGGGTTGCATTTCCCTGCACTTGTCTTTATACATTTGAATTGTAATCCTCATCTTAACAGAAGTCAGTCTAGCTAATAAAGGTAGTACGAAAGATTCAACCAATTAATCTGCGTATGAAATCATGATGCTATCTTGACTTGTGGATCCATTTCATTTTTTTTTTGTTTTCTTCGTCTGTATCGAAAGTAGATGGACTCAACTTCGCATGGGATATCGTTACCCATTTGATTCAATGATAGATCGTATTCTTACCTCTTAAGGGCTAGATCGAAAAGTTTAAAACCTTTTTTACTTCTTGTTAAAAACCTAGACTTACATGATTCCTTGATGCTAAAATTAAATATTGGGCGATTAGAAGAAACCCAAGTATATGAACTCTCTTGAGATTAGAAAGATAAAGTAACTAATAGTTATAAATTAAGGGAAAAATGTTTCCGCAGTTAATGCAGAGAAGTTATCTGTATTTATTCCCAAAACGACGTTGTTTTAGTATTGAAATCTTAAAAAATTATAAATATAAACACTATTATAACTCTAAAATAAATTAAAATTACAAAAACACCATGATTTCCGTCCTAAAACGACGTCGTATTGACTTACTGCAGATAACTTATCTGCAATAACTGCAGAAAAAGCGAACCCATAAATTAATATAGAAAGTGGGGAGTTAAAAATTAAAATTAAAGCATATTAGTTAACTTAATATTTTGCCTATTATTAATTGCTTCATTATTACTTTATGTAATTTGCTCTGTATATTTTTAAAGTTATAAATAAAACAAAAATTAATTTTTTTTTCTTAACTATAAAAAGAGCTAATTTAGCTGAGACAGCTTGTTAACTCTTATACCTTTATTTTGGATCATTTCGGTTGAGACGACCCCTAGTAAAATTAATTGTTAAAAAAAAAGAAATTTATATATATATAGTAAAATTAATTGTTAAAAAAAAAGCACATTTCCTCTTCTATATATATATATATATATTATATATATATATATATATATATATATATATATATATATATAAGCATAACACAATAAAGGTTAGCTGAGCCGTGGCGACTTGTTAATCTTGTAAAATTTGTGTCAGGTTATTTTGGCTGTGAAAACCTGATTATCCAAATTTTCTTTGAAAAAAATTAAAATTATAATGAATTTTTTTAAATTATTAATTAAAGTATAATATATCAAAGATTCTTGATTTTACATAAAAAAGGATTAACTAAGTTGAAACAGCTTGTTAATCCTACATCTTTGCTTGGATCATTTTGGTTGGGACAACCTGATAATCCGAGAACATCGAATATAATCAAATGAATTCTTCAAAATTTAAATTAATAAACACACAAATATTTTTCTTATAAAGAACGACGTAGCTTTGAATTCCTCACTGTACCGGAGGATACGTCGGAGCGGAGCTCTTTCCGTCGAGCTAAGATAAAATTTACTTATTTATCATAATAAAGGATTAGCTGAGTTGAGACAGCTTGTTAATCCCGCAATTATCATTTATTTTAGTTGTGACAGCTTGGTAATCTGAAACTTTTAAAATTAAATCAAAATAATCAGTACGCAAACAAAAAGAACAACAAAGTTTTAAATTCTGCACCAAAGGATGCGTCAGAGCGAGAGTTTTTTTCCTTTCGTCAAGCTAAAATAAAGTTTTTTTTTTTTATTTAAATTATTTCTCTTCTTAATCATATTGATATTTTATGGGGAAAAGCAAATATTTTAAAAGCTATTAATAATTCGCACAATTAATTTAAGGTAACCGTTTTTAAACGGATGTGTCAGGGGTGCTGTGGGATTGAGCTTCCACCCTTCCTTGCGCATAATTAGACTCCTGAACCTTTGATCTATAATTTTAAAGACCAGTTTGCAATAAAAGGTTTTTCAATTTTTCCAAAGTAAATAAAATTGGTGGCGACTCCATTGTTTTAATTATTTAAAATTTGGGGTCGTTACAATCAGAATTTGTTGTGAATGAGATTCTAGGAGTGAAGTATTCTCATGAAGCCTGGGATAAAATACACAAGTTATTCCAAAGAATGATGAAATCAAAGGCGAGACTACTAAGATTTGAGTTGCACTCAATCAAAAAGGGATCGAAGTCTGTGAAAGAGTATCTCTCATGAATCAAAGCTATCTGTGATTCCTTGAAAGCAATACGAAGTCCGGTAAGTAATGAGAAGCGTACTGATATTGTTCTTGGAGGTTTACCAACTGAATATCTTGCTTTTGTGACAACGGTGCATGGACGTGAGAATGCCTATTCTATTGAGGATCTGAATATTCAACTAATTACGCATGAAAAGATTCTGCCAAAACAAGCAGAATCGTTGATCTGTGACTCAACAATGGTAAATCTGACTTAGCAAGGATCAGATACTGGAAAGCAGAGCATTGTCAATAACGGTGGCAACAGTAACACTTTGTTTACCCTTGTTTTACGCGATTCGTAACAGAACACTGATTTCCATAATTCCAGTCGTTCTTTTCCATCCAATAGAGGATGAGGTCGCTATGGAGGACGTAATAATCGAGGCAGAGGACGTGGAGGAAGATCCAATGTTTGTTGCCAGCTTTGTTACAAGTTTGGACATGACATTCATACATGTTGGCATAGATATGATGAAAATTTTATTCCAACACTCCCTCCACCTAATAATGCTTCTAATACACATTTTTTGCCTCAGTTTTTCCCTCAGGGCTCACAGCAACAAACCCGCTCCTGCCTTAGAGTGGTATCTGAATTCTGGTGCAACACATCATGTGACTTCCAATCCACTGAACCTTATTCAAAGTCAACAGCTTGCTGGTGCAGATCAGATATTGATTGGAAATGGTCAAGGTTTGACAATCATAACTATTGGTTCTTCCAATTTCACTGCACCTCTTGATCCTCACACACCATTACACCTTAAAAATCTTCTTCTTGTTCCCTCAATTATGAAAAATCTTGTGAGTGTCAGTCAATTTGCAAAAGACAATTCAGTATATTTTGAATTTCATCCCACTGTTTGTCTTGTAAAATCATATGGGTCACACAAAGTTTTACTTGAGGGGACTCTTGACTCCAGTGGTCTCTACAAATTTGATGGAATAAATCTTCATCAAGCTTCAACTCGTGCCCCACAGAATGTATCATGTGTTCCTCTCAACTCCAGTGGTGTTCCTACTATTTGTCAAGATGTATGTAGTGATAAAGTTTCAGTAAATAGTGGTTAATCTTGTGATATAGGAAATTCTGTCTATTCAATGTGGCATTATCGTTTAGGACATCCACACAAAGATGTTGTCAAGTCTGTTCTTCAAACTTGTAATATTCCCTACAATAATAAATCAGTTGACAATTTCTGTTCAGCTTGTTGTATTGGCAAAGCTCACCGTTTACCTTCATCACCTTCCACCACTGTTTACAGCAAACCATTTGAGTTGATATATAGTGATTTATGGGGACCTGCACCAATAAAATCCATTATGAGATACCTATACTACATTTCTTTTGTTGACGCACATACTCGTTTTACATGGATATACCCACTGAAATAGAAATATGATGCACTTCAAACGTTTAAAAAGTTTCACACCTTCATTACCACTCAATTTCAATTGCCAATTAAATCCATACAAACTAACTCGGTAGGGGAATTCAGATCTTTCACACAATACCTTCTTTCTAATGGGATTAACCATAGAGTAGCTTTCCCACACACCCATCATCAAAATGGGGTTGTTGAACGTAAACATAGACATATTATAGAGACTGGTCTAACCATGCTGTCTTCTGCCTCTTTGCCAATGCAATATTGGGACTATGCTTTCCTTTTTGCTGTGCACCTTATTAATATGTTGCCAACAACTTCTTCGGAGTTTCAAGTTCCTTACACCAAGCTATTCAACATAGTACCAGACTATAAATTTCTTAAAATTTTTGGTTGTGCACGCTTCCCTTTCCTTTGACCTTACAATAAACATAAGTTGGAATTTAGGTCCCAAGAATGTCTATTCCTTGGCTATGCTACACATCACTAGGGTTATGTATGTCAAAGTCCTGATGGCCGCATATACATCTCAAAGGATGTTTTATTCAATGAAAACAGGTTCCCATATCCTTTATGGAATACTTTGTCTACTTCATCAGCACACTATTCATGTTCCCTCTCTCCACCCCTTGCTGTTTTGCCTAACTTTAACCATCATTCTTCTGCTCCTTTTGATCATGCCACTGCACCAAGCTCACACTTACATCAGAATTTACATGTTGGTCATCTTGTTACAACTCATACTCCCATTACTCATAATGTTGAATCCCAACTTGTTCAATCTATGAGATCATCCTCTTTAAGTCCAGTCATGTCTGATCAGGTCCCTCTCTTGCTCCAAGTTCCCACTCATCTTCTATGTTGTCTTGTCAGTCTTATTCTTCCTCTTTATCCTCTTCACCTTCTGAATATCAACCGTCTACTAGTCTTAGTCCTCCTTCACCCACTCATTCTATCACCACACGGTCTAAAACAATTGCCAGATCTCTTGCTCTTCTCACACACATGGAACCAACTTCTGTCAAACAAGCACTGGCTAGTCTTCAATGGCTGAATGCTATGAAAGCTGAGTTTACAGCCTTACAAGCTAATCATACATGGACTCTTGTTCCTCTTACTTCTAATAGGAAGGCTATAGGATATAAATGGGTGTTCAAAGTGAAGGAGATCCAGATGGCACTATAAACAAGTATAAAGCTAGATTTGTTGCTAAAGGTTTTCATCAACAAGAGGGGTTTGATTATACTGAAACTTTTTCCCCTGTTGTGAGACCAGTGACTGTACGGATAATGCTTACACTTGCCCTTACCTTTGGTTGGTCTTTAAGACAACTAGATGTCAACAATGCTTTTCTAAATGGGGATTTGGCTGAGGATGTTTACATGCAACAACCTCCTGGATTTGAGGCAGCAAATAAAACTCTTGTTTGCAAACTGAACAAGGCACTATATGGTCTTAAACAAGCTCCTAGAGCTTGGTTTGACAAGTTAAAACAAGCGTTATTTTTGGTTGGATTCAAGTCCAACAGTTGTGATCCATCCCTCTTCATTTTTCGTCAAGACAACAACTGCATATACATCCTAGTTTATGTGGATGATATTATTGTGACAGGTAATGATCTCTTGTTCATCAACAACCTGATTACAAATCTGAACTCAAAGTTTGCTCTCAAAGATCTTGGTCCCTTGGACTACTTCTTGGGTATTGAGGTAAAGAAGCTCAACACTGGCTGCATTTTTCTATCTCAATCCAAATATATTCGTGATCTCTTGGCTAGAGCAAACATGTCTGATGCTAAGAGCATAGCCTCACCTATGACCACTGGTTGCAAGTTGACCAAGCATAGGTCCAATTATGCTACTATTATCTGTCCGGAAATTAGCTTTGCTGTCAACAAGGTTTGTCAATTCATGTCTCATCCTTTACTTGCTCAATGGACTGCTGTTAAGCGAATTCTCAGGTATCTCCAAGGGACTGTGTAACACCCCAAATTCTAACAATTTATAATAGCATAAATAAATTCAATAATTTTATAAATAACAGCGGAAGTTCAAAATAATCGAATTTGGGAAGTGTTACCGCCGCACCTGTACAGGGACAAGTGCAAGGCTAACTCTATTACATTCAAATAAAAATCTAAGACTACAGTTTTTTTTTATACATAATATTTATTACAGCTAGAAATCCTGAGTCGTATCCTCACTGCCCACTGCTAGCCCCATCCTTGCAACCTGATTTACTGAAAATCTGCTCCCCCGCAGCCGCAGGATCATTGCAGTCAACAAACACAAAAGTCAGCAAAGCTGGTAATCCCAATCAAGATACAAAACGAAGATAATATAACCCAATATCAATCAAGACATTTATTTAAAAATAATCAACATAATCAACTCAATTAATATTTCGAATATGTCATTTATTCATAACTCAAGCAATATTCAAATATGTCATTTAATCATAATCAAGTAATAATTCAAATAAGAAATTTAATCATAAATCAAGCAATAATTCAAATAAGTCATTTAATCATAACTCAAATCAAGTATTAATATCATTATTAATCATGTTTAAGATTATTTAGTCCATTTAGTGTATAAGGGTAATTGTCAACTAACATATTTAGCACAACATTAATCATAATATTACATAAATGGTAATATTCACAATTCAATGACATTCATCATAATCAAATCAAATAACGTTTCATTATTAATCATGTTTAAGTTCATTGTACTTAGTGGGAAGAGAACCATGGTAGACCCGGGAAACCCTGCCAGTCTACCCCGTGACCCGGGAAAAAACCACTGTTACCAGCCACGTATAATCAAAATTGGCCATAATCAATTCACATCTTCCTAGTGTGCACACCTCTTCCCAAAGTTGCTACTAGTACCCCGGGAAAAAACCACTGTTACCAGATACCACTTTGGGAAGAACGGATATAATCTTTTTCACATCGGAGGCATAAAGCCCAAAAGTTGTGTTCATCACCTTGGGAGGTACCATCCCAAAGCTATCCTCCCACTATTTAATTATTTACAATCACACTCAATCATCATATCACATTCAAAAATTTCTTCTTTCAATATATCCATTACTCAAGGTCATCATAACTTTCCAATTTATTCAAGGATATGATAATTCAAATCTTCAACATTCATCACAGTAAAATCCAAATCTGATCCTCATCATAACTTTCCAATTTATTCAAGGATATAATAATTCAAATCTTCAACATTCATCACAGTAAAATCCAAATCTGATCCTCATCATAAGTTTCCAATTTATTCAAGGATATAATAATTCAAATCTTCAACATTCATCATAGAAAAATTCAAATCCAATCATCGTCATTCAAATAATCCCATCACATCAATTATCATAGTTATAAATATTCAAATTCAATCATTAAAACACATATTTGGAAAGTTTTTCTTAAAGAGTATTATAATTCCATAATTTTCATAATTATTCAATAAGATCCATATATTGCACATGAATTAAATTTTATACCTTACATTGCACATAATTATAATTTCTAAAATAATAACATTTTATATCATATATTGCACATAATCATAATTTCTAAAATAAAAGTTTATATCATATATTGCACATAATCATAATTTCTAAAATAATAAAAATTTTCCAAAAATATTCTAATTATCATATGTAGTAATTTAAATTTAAAAAAAACAAATACCTATATATATAGAAATGTTCATACCAAACTATTAAGAACATCTACGGATTACATATAAGGATTATGCCCAAATTTCATATAATATAGATAACCTAAACACCTAGGGATTCAGATTACATCCAAGTTTTATATAAAAGAAATAACCTACGAATAGAATTACATATACCAAAATTCATATCAATATAATCTATAACTCTCTAGGGATTAGGATTACTATTAATAAACTTCAAACAAAATTATAACCTAAGGATTATGATTACACATATCAAACATATAACTACCTAAAGATTAGGATTACCTAGTCTCCGTTTTTGCTAACTTCTAGAAGAGAATAAATTGGGGCAGAGAACCGGTTGGTAACCAAAAGAATATAGAAAATAAAACAAATAAACTTTTGAAGTAAGGAGAGAGAGTAATAGAGGAGAAATGTTGAAGAGTGAATTAGTTTGTTTAGGCTAGGCCTCTATTTATAGTTGAAGTTTTGGGCTCGGATATGGGTTTCGTGCATTTATTTCCTTTTTCTTTATTGATGTATTTGATATTGGCTTCATACACTATTTTATTATTAATTTCTTATGGCTCAGATTAAACCTAACTTATTTGCTGACTCATTATTGACTCATCATATCTAATCAAATTACCAATCAACATTAACAATCAATCATTACCAATCAAACATTATCAATCAAACATTATCAATTGAACATTATCAATCAATCATTATTAATCAATCATTATCAATCAAACATTACCAATCAAACATAAATGCTTAAATCATCAATCAATTAATAATCCAATTAATTACAATTTATCATCTAATATATATATATATATATATATTTATATATATGTATACATATTAATATTATTTTAAATAATCTAGAGTATTACAAAGTATCAAAATTATTTTCCAATAGCACTCATATCGCACAAAATAATTTTATCAAAAATAAAATTAATATTATACTTTGTTATCTATCACCATATATATATATATATATATATATATATATATATATATATATATATATATTACTACTAATTTATTGTTTATTATTATTATTATTTTATTAATAAAAATATGGGGTATTACAGACTGTCTCATACGGGCTTCTGTTGCAGCCTGCATCTGCTCACTGTTCTTTGTCTCTCACAACATTTTGTGATGCTGACTGGGCTAGTGACCCTGATGATCGCAGGTCCACTTCAGGTGCTTGCCTTTTTCTTGGTCCAAACTGAGTGTCTTGGTGGTCCAAAAAGCAAACTCTTGTGGCCAGATCTAGTACTGAGGCAGAGTATAGGAGCTTAGCTATTACATGTTCAGAAATCTTGTAGATCCAGTCACTTTTTCGTGAACTTCATCTACCCTTAACCACTCCTCAGGTGTTTTGTGACAATTTAAGCACTGTTGCACTTGCTCACAATCCAGTTTTACATTCCAGGACTAAACATATGGAATTGGACATATTCTTTGTCAAAGAACGAGTACTCTCCAAAGCTCTGATTGTATCTCATGTACCTACATCAATCCAGCTTGCTGATACTCTAACCAAGCCATTGTCTGCTCCCAGATTTGCTGAACTGAGGACCTAACTCAGAGTTATGGATGCTCTTTAACTCCAAAACTGCTGAGTTTGAGGGGGCATATTAGCATGTAAACATATAAGATTTGTTTGTTGGTCTGCACCTGTATTAGTGCATCTATATTAGTATAGTACACACCTAAATATATATATGTAACTAATCTGTTAGAGTTTGTTGTACGGTTAGTATTTGGCCCTATCCGTTAGTATTGGGCCTGACCCATGATATGGGTCAACATCTATCTCTATATATAACTCTCTCTTTGTATCGGATAATAATAATAACAATATACAGATTCTTCAAAACATTTCAACAGATTCACTCTTCTCTCTCCTCATACTCTCTTTCTTATACGATTCTTCTCTGTTACAAACTAAGTGGACTTCAATGGATAAGTCACTTTGGATTCAAAGATTGGTTATACCTCTGTCCCAAGCCACAATCAAGGTTGCACTTAGTCCAGTCATTCAGGCAGAAAATACATGATATTTTATGCTTGAGAAAAAGAAGAGACATAAGAGAGCATGGATTCAAATTCTGGAAAGGATTTTTAAGGCGATAATTGTGATGCCGCTGAACTCGAATTAATTTTTTTTCCTCGCTCGGTTGTAGGAAGACTTGTAGGAATACATGGAGAACCTAACTCGTTTTAAAGGAATAATTATGATTGAGTTTTTTTTAAAGTAAAATATTTATCACGGTTCGCACTTCGCAGTGTGATTAAATCGCACATGATTAAATAGTACTAAAATGACCAAAACACTAGGCAAATACCACATGAGATGTGGTATTTTGAGTAAGTGGATATTGGAAAATACCACGTTTGGTTTAGATTTTTGAAAAAAATACTAGGCAAATAGAATAGATGGGAAAATGACTTTTGTGTTGATTTTTGGATAAAATTCACTGTTACAGAATACCACTTGAGATATGGTATTTTGAGATAACTGAGGAAGTGAAAAAACAGGTGCAAAGTTTCTCCTGAACATAGATTTTGCAAATTTAAATAAATTTCCCTGGTAATATTTCGGTCAACCAAACAACTTTTTTTACATTTTCCTACCAAACTCACTTTCCAACCATTTCCCTAGTAATCACATTTTCCTAGTATTCAAAAAAAATTTCCTCGACCAAACGCCCCTTAAATTTAATCTTAACTAGAGTTTGTCGTAAAAATGTTAAAGTCCTCTATATATTCTGTCTGCTAAAATAAAATAAAAAATAGATTAACGATTACGTCAATGTGTGTCAATATGCTTAATCCAGCAGTATATAAAGCATCATTCCAGGTAAGAAATAGTATGAGAGCATATCGTGTCTTGTATTAACTTTTCCCCAAATTTATAAACTTCTGCACTTCTTGCTTCGTGTATTTTTTTTTTTTTTTTTTGAGATATTCCAATCACGACTAGTCTAATTTGAAGTAAGTCCGAGACTGAGACTTTAAATTCCTAGCGCCAACTAAATTACCATCATTTGATTCTTGCTAATGTAGTTGGATCTAGGGTTGGCAAAATGGGCCAACCCGACCCAACCCGCGTTCAACCCGGAAAAAATGAGCCTGATTAAGGTTGACTCGAAAAATAAACGAGGCAGAAAGCTCAATCCAACCCGACTCGAGTCGGGTTAGGGTTGGCTCGCGAGTTGACTCGAAAAAATAGAAAAATAAAATAAAATTCCATTGATGCTATAACTTTTAATTTTTTTTTCTAAATTATTAATTCATTCAATTCAAAGACATTATACTGATAAACCATAGAAAATTTTGCATTTGGACTTGGACTTATTGACAGTTGGCACCACATTCACACTGTCACACATACTATAAAAAAGATGATCCTTAATGCACGGTTTTGGACTTATTGGCAGCAGCTGCAGAGTATTTTTGTTTGGGTCTTTGGAATTGAGATTTTAAATTTTAGCTTTCCACTTTACTTTCATTAATTTTTATACTTTTATATTAAAAAAAAAAATATAACCCGCGAGCCAATCTGTTTGACTCATGGGTTGGCTCGGTTTTTTTCGAGTTGACTCGAGTTACTAACTAATTTTTTTTTAACTCAATCTGAATCTTTTTAGCTAGGTGACTCATTTTTGCCGAGCCTAGTTGGATCCAAGTTGGTTGAACCAGTTGCATCTTTGTACCTTTATGCCCCATTATGTTCTCTCTTTGATATTTGGGATCACGATCCTAAGCGGATTAAAATAAGTGGTTTAGAAAATTTATTGTTAAAATTAATTTCTTATATAATAAAATATAAAAACTAAGTACAAGTTATTGATTAGGAACCGTAAATCTAACATTGCAGTGAATCGCGATCCCTATCATTTCGTACCAGTATTATGCTTTTGTGTAGGCCGTTCACACTTGTCTGCCATTTTCCGAGAATTTTAGATCATGATTGTCACTTTTTTTTGCTATGTGAGCCCTGTAGAGCCATATTATTGCAAGCATCTTTATCCTAGCCAGATTCTTAAAAGGAAATGCTTCTTCTAGTGGTGGTACTGGTAAGTGGTAACATCTCCAAGCATAAATTCCTTTAACAACTTACCAATAAAATATATATTAAAATGCAGCATTATATTTCCTTTTCAATAGTTATGCAAGTTGCAAGGGACTCAATAGATACCGTGGTAACAAACTAATTATTCGAATCGAATAGTGCTAATCAATGGGCATATGGGGAACGGGCCAATGTACATTTTCTGCAGTTTTTTAAGTGAGTTTATCAATAAAGTAGACAAATAAAGGTGTGTTTATCTTTGATTTAATTTACAGTACCTCACAATTTTTAAAAAAAGAGAGTAATGATGTGTTTGATCGTGTTCTGATTTTTTTAAAACTATTTTCTAAAATAGTTAATGAAATATGTGTTTTATGTGTTTTTTTTTTAAAGTTAAAAATCCCAACCTAAAACAAAAACAACTGAAACATAGCCTATATATATATGAATGTTGGAATTTGACACCAAATTCTAAATGTTAATTTTCGTCGATCAACGATTTTCATATATTAGGAATCAAACTTATTAATTAACTATTAATTCTTAATAAACGATAATCGTTAATTGGCGAAAATTAACGGTTAAGATTTGGTGTCAAATTTTAAAATTTGACACCAATGTCAAAGGATCTTGCCTATATTTATCGTATAAATAGAATTAACTTAAGAATATATATTAGTAATTTCACCCCGTTATTAAATTTTCTCGTTCCGTCGTTTTCAAGGGTGTTCAACATTAGCTGAAAGTTTTTTTTTTTTTATAACAAAGCTGAAAGTTTTTTAATTAGCAGGTATCTTGTTTTTGTCAATTCTTGGAATTATGGATTATTTAAAACTAAACCAATCCAATCAAAATTGAAAAAAACCATCTGAATAACTAAAAATTGAATAAACCGAAAAAATAAAAAATAAAAAATAATTGAATTTGATTAGTTTTAAAATAGTATTTCTCCTAATTTTTTTTTCATGTTATTCATACTTATTTAATAACTTCTCTATTATATTTCAACCATCCCCCCTCTTAAATTTAGACATAAAGTGTAAGAATAGTAATATTATTTAGACCTTGTATTTTGATGTATTTGTTTAAACTTGTATTTAGTATATTTTGATGAATTAATTTAGACTTGTATATGATATATTTTGATAAAATTAATTTTTCATATTTTGATGAATTTATTTATTGAAAAATTCTAACAAATTCGCGAACATTCTAATATTGAATTTAAATCGTTAGGACCTATAATATATTTACATATTGATCTTTCAAAGATATTGGTTGGACCAATAATTATTGGGTTGGGCCTAATCAGATACGGTTTAAGATAAATGATATTGATGAAGAGAAGGGTTGTTGAAGAGTGGATTGCCGAGATGATATCCTGCTTGACGAGATAATTGATCTAGTTCTCCTAGAGTTTGAGCAATTTGAGGAGACTAGAGGTGAGAACCTGCAAGACACTCTGACGTTCGAGTTAGTTCAGTATTCAAGGATATATGATTTTACCTGGGCTGAATGCCTCTATATTTATAATGGAATGATGTCTTGCTCCGTGTCGCCTTTCTATGGCGATATTCATTTCTAATGATGGAGTATGGTGTCCTTTTATAAGCTATTTATTGGGCAAGAAGCCTACATTCAGGCTAGCCCTAGTAGATGTAGCGGCGAGCTGGTGCTGCCCTTCATTCTTTTGATTGATGTGGAGGTCAAGTTGCCTTGAGCTGCTGATCTCGCCAATGATGTTTCTTTGCATACTAAGGGTGTGCATGACATGCAACCATCCGAGAATCATTTTTTTTTAATTTCTGTTCCTGGGAACAGAAACTGATAGAAACAGTGTTTGGTAAAACCAGTTTACTTTTATGTTCCGGAGATGAGCCAGTTTAATTTTTGTGTTGGGGAATAAAAAAACATTTGTTTCTCCGTTCCAGGGCACAAAAAGAGAATCATTTTTCTGCTTTTTTTTTTTTTGCATTCGCCACTCTCAACCTTTTCTCTAAAAAAAAAATGACGCCTCCTGCTCCTTCGACGATTCTACCTTCTATAAGTTTTTTTCTCTTCCCCTCTTTTCTCCTTTGGTTTTTTCTTCTAACATTCTTCTCTTCTCCCCTACTATCACAACTTCTCTGTTTTGTTGTTCTTTATTTTGTTCTTTTACACTGTTGTTGTTGTTTCTTGCTTTGCTTCATTTTTCTACCGTGATACCAGGTAAATTCACTCTCTAATTCAATTTTTTATTTGATAAATTTTGATTTCTTGTTTTGGGGTTTTTGGCAGGAGTCGATTTAATTTGATTCTCGGAATAAAAATAAAATGTGTTAACAAACATAATTCTGATTCTCGGAACTCCAAAGCACATAATAAGAAAAAATTTGTTTCATCTTAGAAATAGTGTTGGGAAACAGAATAATTATCATGCACACCCTAAGTCATTCTGGCTATCAGCCAAGTTGGAGAGATGCCATACGTAGGATGAACTTTGTTCCTTCGAGGTTAGATTTGTGATTTTTGGGTCTTCTGGGCCTTTATTGGATTGAGCTTTCTTCTCACATATATCAGGCCTACATCAGATATATATATGATATCAATTTGTCCTTTGTAAATAACTAAATCAAATTAATCTTCCAAAAGATATAATTATGGCATCAAATTGGCTATCTAATTATAACATTGATAATATGACTTATGATTACGGTCAAACTTTATTTTGCTGAAATAATGTGAATTTGACCGATCAAAATGGTTTATATATATATTTTATTATACTTTTATCCCTTCTTCTACCTTCACTGTGGGTCCTTCGGCCCCGGTACCACAATGGTAGAATAAAGAGATCAGCTTCAAATAAATAAATTAATTAAATAAAAAGTAACAGCAACAGTGTCAACAACTTCTATTCTATATATGTAGCAGATGTGAAACTATTCTTCAACTTGAGCTTGTGTAGAATTTTTCAGGGCAATTGTTGAGTAGAGCTTGTAACTGAGGTCATGGCTCAAGTTTGTGTCCTTGAAGCAAAGGTGCAACTCAAATCATGTCCTGAAAAGTTCTATAACTTTCTCAAGAGCCAAAACCAGCACATTCCAAATAATGCACACAGCGAAAACATGCATGGTGTTGAGATTCATGAAGGCGATTGGGAGACTTCTGGCTCTGTCAAGCTTTGGAAGTATAGCTTAGGTATATCAATTATTATTATTATTAAGTTAATACACACAAATTATGTATGATATATACAGACTTTCTTTTTTCCTTTAATTAATTTGTAATATGACATATATATGTGAGGGTAAGAAATAGCATACACTCCAAAACCATTTCTCATTTTAAAAAACCCATTGTAAATTTTCAAGTTTAGATAAAAGCCCTTAAACTTTCAAAAACTTGTAATAAACCCTCTCCATACATAAATTAACAAAACCATTCATATATAATATGAATTATTGATTAATATACATGATAATTTCTGATTTGATTATCGTACTTTTAATAAAATTGAAAAATCTTTCCTCATTTTAAGTTAATTTGCTTTTAAATTCAATATTTTAGTTGTAATTAAATAGGAAAAAAATAAAAGGGATACTTTGCTCAACATAATGGATTAATTTGACATATTTGTGTGTCTTAATCAATTTGCATGCATGAACTTTAGCTAAATAAGTGGACATGAGGATGTCCATCTATACATTTTCTCTACATGTGAATTTGATTTTGTCAAACTAAGAAATTTCAATATTGTTTTGGAGGGAGGTTATAGTTATTATATTTTTTTCTTACTACCAAATCTTAATCGTTGATTTCTGTCAATTTAACGGTTATAACTTATTGAGAATTAATAGTTAATTAATAAATGTGACTCAATAAATTATAACCATTAGATTGACGAAAATTAAAGATTAAAATTTAATAGTAAAAGATAGTAAGAAAAAAAAATAGTAAGTACAATATCTCCCGTTGTTTTGTATTGCATATTTATCAATATAATAAATGTGAAAGCCGTGAAGCCA
Source organism: Gastrolobium bilobum (assembly GCF_033153095.1). Taxonomy (NCBI): domain Eukaryota; kingdom Viridiplantae; phylum Streptophyta; class Magnoliopsida; order Fabales; family Fabaceae; genus Gastrolobium; species Gastrolobium bilobum. The sequence goes on along the minus strand of NW_026897680.1, from coordinate 26,888 downwards.
TAAACCTGGTAGACAACAGAAAGTATAGTTATTGAAAAATAACGAACAACTTTCCAAATCATCCCTTGATTCATATTTTATTTGATTGGGTAAACTTAAAATATTGTGATATCTAAAAGCCAAAGTCAGGCAGGCTATTTTGTCCCATATTATCTGTCATTATTGTTTTATCATATATTTTTTTTCATAATATATTTATTTATTTGCCCTTTTTGGATTTACATGATTAAATATCTCAATAGAGTTTATAGTTTTCTTCATTGTTTGTACTTATTGCAGAAGGAAAAGAGGAGATATTCAAGGAAAGGATTGAAGTGGATGAAATAAACAAGACTATAACTTATGTTGCAGTGGGAGGGAATGTTTTGGAGTTGTACAAAAATTACAAGGCCATCGTGAAGGTTGAGAATATTGGAATATTGAAATTGAGATTAGAATATGAGAAGCTTAATGACGACATCCCACCTCCAAAGAAATACCAGCAGTTTATCATTAATATTGTTAAAGACATTGATGCAATCTTAGTCAAAGGTTAAACTGTGATATGTAAGGTGTAACCGTTGAGTTTTATGGCGGCGAACTCAAAGGTGGTTGTTCTGCGCTTTATATTTGAAGCAAACAACTTTTATATATATATATATATATATATATATATATATATATATATATATATATATATATATATATATATCAATAAATGGGTGACTCTCTGTAGGGGTGATAAACGAACTAGGAGCCTTTGGCTCGGCTCATGAAGGCCTGAGTTTATATGCCTAAAATTGATTGTTGAAACCAAGTTTGAACTTGTATAAAAGCTCGTTTAATAAAAAGACCGCATGTTTCAATTCAAAAGCTCGGTCTTAGAGCCTCTCAGTCTGGTCTAGTATATTAATTTTTATTTTTATTTTATAATTTTTATACTACTTGTAATAGTCTTCTCTCTCTTTCCTCAATCTATTTCACCTCATTTTATTAATTAAACAGCAGACATTTTAAATGATTTTGTTCTATATTATGCTGTTTGGATATACATTGAATTTATATATATTTATGAAATTACTAGTGCTGTTGATTGTACATTATTATAGTAGAGAATTTGTAACTTAGCTTGTTTGATGACAAATCTCCCCCTACCATGGGCTTCCCTAATTACCCAACAATTGAAACGTTTTTCGTTGAAAAATAATTTTTATTAGAAAAAGAAAAAAAATGTTTCTCGCTCATTGGAGATTAAGTTATGTTTTGAACTATCAAATTACATCATTTTGAAATTTGAGAATAAAAAATATAGGACATTTTAGAGACTTTGGCTTCTCTCTTACAATGAGTTTCTTCAAAATGATATCATTTAGGAATCATTGGAGATAATTATAGTGAAAAAAACAGAAACAAAATTTATAGTGATCGAAATCCAATTAAATTTAAGGAGAAATAATTAGACTGAATTTTCACCGTTAATACGAGATCAAATTAATTAGATTAGATAGGGATTCGTTCTATTGTAATATTGATAGAATTGCCCAAATTTAAATAAAATTAGAACTAATTAACATCCATTTATATTGGTTTTAATCTTTTTGTTTTTTTGTTCATATATATAAAAGAAGATGAATCATATTTTTTTCTCTTTTTCTCTCTCTTCTTTTTATAGAATCCCATCCTTCTCATAAGTGTGTAGCAGAAATATTATTCCTATTAACCCCCAAGGATAGCTCAGTTGGCAGCTGAGCTCCCAAGGGATTGCTTGGTGCAGGGATCAAATCCTGCCTCAAGCAGTTTTCTACCCCTACAATGAGGGGCTAGCCCAAACGGGCCGTGCCCGGAGAAGGTTGAATGGGGATACCTCCTGGCAATGTACCAAAAAAATAAAATAAATATTATTCCCATTTATATTTTATATCCGTTTATTATTGTAGTGAACCCTTTCACATATATTTTACATAATCAATACATCAGTAGGCATCTAATTCAAGTTTACTCATTACAAAGAAAAGAAGCAAACATCCTTATTCTTTATCCAAGTTCACGCTACTTATTTAGAAAAGCACTAACCTCAAGCCAAACCCACTATTCTTTTATTCCTTACAACTTTAATTTGGTGCTATGCCTGGACGAGATGAGTATCAATATCTTTAGTAATCTTGGTGAAGAGGTCCACATAGCTATAAGGAGGTTCAACTTTCTCATTGATCTTCTCATATTCAAAAGTCCATTTAACGAAAGCACTACCATCATCCTTATCAATAGCTTGAAAGATGAGCTTCAAGGTCTTGAACTGCTGACTTACATCTCCTTCAAAAACGTTGTATGTGATTATCATGTTCCTTTCGTCAATGGCGTCAATGTTATCCTTGCATGTTACAACCTTTCCATCTGTCATGTCAGAAGTAATTAATTAAGATCAACAACAAAAAAAGATTAACCAATCCTTTTGCTATTTACAACAATAATTAATATAAGGAAAAAAAGAGAACATAGTGCACTGGACTCTAGCGAGAACATAGTGCAAAAATATTACAATGATGTTCTCTTCGGGAGAACATAGTTATAATTTTACTATAACTGTGTTCTCGCGAGAGAACATAGTACACTGGACCGATTGTTACATCGAGTCACTATGCTCACTAAACCCTTAATATAAATAGAAGCTTAATCACCTATGACGTAAGTCCAGTGTCTAACTGAACCAATGTTATACCAGTCCCCTTGCTGCAACTTGGTTTGATGCACTCTTTCAGTAACGTTCTGAACGTGGTGAAGTTGCTTCAAGACAAAGTTGAAGAACTTTGTAGCTGTTGTTCGGATTCCATGTTCCGTACTCACTTTACCACTAAGACTAACCATGTCTCTGGAAACAAAACAAACAATAGGAAGTAGAGACGGATGAGAAATGTGGATGGATATTCAGCATATAGTTTGACCTTATATAGAAAATAGCTTACCCACTAGTAAAATATGAATTTTAAGAAATTCTTGGTTATCATTTTCCAGCATGTATGCAGTTGAAGAACTAAATTTTTTTATTTATATCTGCATAATTAATAGTGGGGTTGTGGGGGGAGGGCAGGGTCCTCGAATTTTTCTTTTAAAGATACTGTGAATAGTTTTGCATATTGTAATTTTTTTTTTTAATAATCATAAAGTAAGCTACTTCTAGAGGAAATTTTTTTGGGTGCTCCAGCCCCGTGTGATCCTTCTAATCAGGGAGTATCACTTGAACAAAAATATATTTTTCATTTCTCCTTTATTCTTTATTTTCAATAGTTGTCTGATTTTGATTGATCTGGATCACTGAGTTAATAGTGGTCCGAGACCACCGAAATTTTTCTCCTTCTAGAATTCTAGTTACAGTTTTGCATCTCCTTTAAAAATGTTAAATTTTTAACTAGTGATTTGTGGCTATGATACAATGGAATGAGACCATCGAGCATTTGTTCTCGGTGGCTACTTTTTTATTTTTTCTTCAAAAGTTCATCGAGTATTTGTGGCTGTGATACAATGGAATGAGATCATCGAGTATTTGTTCTCATTGGCTACTTTTTTTTTTTTTTCTTCAATAGTGTGTGCACACATGTAGGTAGTATATATTCACATAAAAATGCACACACTTGCAAGTTGCAACAATGTAGGTAGTGCTGTATATATGTCATAATGTTTTTTTAACAACCAATTGTTCATGCAACTCTGGACTAGAATAATGGTTAAATAAAGTCATATTCACATGAACGATTGTAAAATTTGAATCCCTAACATTGCTAGTAAGTTTCGTCCGAAGTTACAAGTTATTTCTACCGCCACTACAAAAAATGCGGTGATTGGGCACACTAATTTAGGCACATTTTGTTTAATTGTAGCGAAAATGAGGGAAGGAGGAAATTCTTGAAAGATCTTAATCACGTCACAAACTTTTTCTCTTATTGCTTAATTTTTTAATTAGAAGCTGAAGATCCAAAATTCGACTCTCTCATTTTCTCCCCCTACTTTTCTTACTCTTGATTGTCCACAAGAACTAGATTTCCCTAACTTTTTTCTATTGGTTTCATCCCCATCTTCTTCCTCAACCTCCATCGCGAGTTTGTGGTCGCTGACAAAGTCCATTCGCAGCGTCACCGTGAGAATCTTTGGAATCGACCACTTTAAGAATGTGAAACTATATTGAATTCTTTCTGAGATATGCTCAAATAAATGGTTATTTTCCATGACAACTCGTATTTCTTGATACCATCTGGTATATTTGTGGCATTTGTTATCAGGCAAACCATCTTTTACTAAGAAACAAACAGATCTGTTCTTCCCTCCGGACTTTGCTGATGACTTTCCTGTATCGATGCAGGTATGTGTGCAAACTTCAATAACCATTTAATATTCTCTGTTCTTCTTGATAGACATGTCGTTAAATGTTTGATATGTTTTTGTTGTGCAGATTTCAAATAAATATGGATTGATATATGTTATCACAAAGCTTGGGCTTTTATTTGTCTATGATCTGGAGACTGCAACAGGAGTTTATAGAAACCGAATCACTCCCGATCCTATATTTTTGACATCAGAAGCATCATCAGTAGGGGGTTTTTATGCCATCAATAGACGTGGCCAGGTGTTGCCTTCTACTGTAAATGAGGCAGCCATTGTACCTTTTGTTAGCAGCCAGGTAATTTGTGATTTTTGGTTAAATGGAATACATGGATCCTACTTCTAAATGTTTCTTTCGAACTTTTGCGGCTAAACAATTTAGAACTTGCTGTTAATCTTGCTAAAAGAGGAAACCTCCCTGGTGCAGAGGAATTGGTAACATGAGTTGCTTTTGGTTAATTTTGTGTTGTTATCAATGTTAAACTTCACAAATGGACTTTCGAAACTGGCTGACTTTATTGAGTTGGATGATTGTTTTGCTATAATATTTTTCAATTTTTGGTGTATGATGCTCTTTGCCTTAATATATTATAGTTGTCTGAAAAGTATTCCACCAGTATGATGATCTAGAACAATTATCAGCAACGCAACTAGCATAAAAGTGCAAAAGAAGTATAAACAATATATTATTTGTTTGTGGTAGATGCTTGTGTGCATAGGTTTTTTGACTAATCATACTAGAAAGGTCATTTTACAGTTTTTAAGTTCTAGGTATTTGGGGGAGTCTTGATAAAAAATGTGCCAAAGAGTATAATATTGGTGAAATTTGTGCAATTTAGAGACATGAAAAAACTATGTAATCCTGATGAGAAGTATCTACAAAATTAATCTCACTAATCTTTTTATCAATGAAAAGATAAAAGTACTCCTAGTAAATGAGTAGTCAGCAAATAAGTCTTGATGAGGTTAATACTCCCTTGCACTCACCAATTTATCCTCGTGCCATTTAGAGAAGCATCGCAGGGCATCCCTCATCCAAGCATGTCGGCAGCTTCCACGTGCCTCTGATATAGTCAGCCAACTCCTATTTCTAGTACTTTGCTCAGGCCATTACTCAAGTTCCTCCTTAACAAATAAGGCAAACATTGCTGCTCTACATAAACCTTTTGGACTGAACTCATCTTGGTGAGTCTTACTTCTAAATTCATAGTACCCAAGAAAGTCCTGACACACACAATAGCTCTAAATATTAACCATTGGTTTGCATGCATCCATCCATACAAACAACATCAAAAAACAACATATAAAGATCCAACAGCGTTGTTGTCAGTTGAATTAAACAAAATCAAGAAACTAGGAATTTCAAGGGACATCAGTTTAAGAATATGCAAGGTTCAAGAACAGGCCTAATTCAGATGAGACCAAAACCATATAGTACCACTGATTTTTGCTCAAATCTGAAAAATTGCCAGTATATAAGAACAATTATGAGATAATTTACCAATACTATTTCAGGCTCGAATTTGGCTAATATATTACCTGATTCTTGCTCCTTATATGTTAATGTGGCCTTAACTGGCTACACATAGATGTAAAATTAGCTCAAGTTTTTTTTTTTATTTTGGGCAAAATTTTGTTGCCTAAAATACAATTTGTAAAAAGGCAGGAGGAATAAAAAAATAAAGTAAAAAAACACAAATAGCATGTTGATCTGTTAAACCATGTTCAGTGACATGGTTTAAAGAAAAGAACAAGGATTATAGAACCTATTTTTTGTCACTGACACAAACTACGTAAATAAAAGACAGTCACATTAACTAATGCAGTGGGTACTTACACAAGCTGCAAACCTGAAGATGCTAAACTATCAGGTATGGAACCCTTTAACTGATTGTTGGATAAATCCCTACAGCAAACACTACAAATAAAATAAATACAATATAAAATAAATAATAAAGTTATATTTTGTTTTTGGCAAGACCAACAAGCATCCCTACACCCTTTAGGTGTGGGACTAGACTATTTTTTAATATAGAAGACATGGATGCATCGTGATATTAAAAATGACTTAAGAATTTAAATAACAAGTATTTTAAGCTAAAAATAATTGAGCGAAAAAACATATAGACTCTGCATATACCGTATTGGGTAATATGATGACTGTTGAATATCATAGATACAAGAGGAAATGATAGTAATCCTTGTTATGTTAAACTACACAACATTGGTGCTATTATATAGCAAACCAATTGAAGAATACAAAGAGACACACTCAATGTAGGACTTCTACACTATTAACACTAACACTCTTAACACTCCCCCTCAAGCTGTAGCATATAGATCATATGCTACAAGCTTGATACATAAATAATACTCCCATTAGTAACCAAAAACAACAATGCTACATCAACGAAATGAAATGACCAAGTACAACAAATCAACTGGAATGACCATCAGTCTGAAGAGCTGATAAAGAGACCGTGCTGGAATGGACATCAGAGCATGGATGGTGCCGGAATTATCATCGGCAAGACAACTGAGCTGACCAGGACATCAGCATCAAGATCCCTCTCAAACATTTCATTTAACAGTTGGTGAGCAGCCGTGGTTTCCCCTTGACTATGCTACAAGCTTATTACAAGAAAGACCAAGTAACATAACATCAAAATAAATCTCCTAAATGAGAAACCAAAAATCAACAATGTGCTAAAAATGGCGTCGAAATGAACATCAACATGGATGGTGCCGGAATGATCATCGGCAAAGACAATTGTGTTGGAATGACCATCAGCAACATGGACGGTGCTCCCCCTCAAGAGGAACTTCTAAACAGTGCCGAAATTATCATCGGCAAAGACAATTGTGCTGGAATGACCATCAACAACATGGACAGTGCTCCCCCTCAAGAGGAACTTCTAAACTGTGCCGGAATTATCATCGGCAAAGACAATTATGCTGGAATGACCATCAGCAACATGGACAGTGCTCCCCCTCAAGAGGAACTTCTAAACAGTGCCGGAATTATCATCGGCAAAGACAATTGTGCTGGAATGACCATCAACAACATGGACAGTGCTCCCCCTTAAGAGGAACTTCTAAACAGTGCCGGAATTATCATCGGCAAAGACAATTGTGCTGGAATGACCATCAGCAACATGGACAGTGCTCCCCCTCAAGAGGAACTTCAGTGTCGAAATTAACATCAGCGGAGACAACATCAGCAACATGGACAGTGCTCCCCCTCAAGATGGATGATGAATCGTATAAATACTCCATCTTGGGAAGAAAGAAGATTAAAGAAAAACAAAGCTTCACGGAATCGGAAAAGTCGCCGGAGACGGCGGTGGGTCGTCGGAAAAGTCGTCGGAGACGGTGGTGGATCGCCGAAAAAGTCGCCGGAAAGTCATCGGAAAAGTCACCGAAAAATTCGCTGGAGACGGCTGTCAACGGGGGACGACGCGGTCAACGGTGGTCGGTCAACGACAACGGTGGTCAACCCAACAACTTCCCAAGGATCATTCTTTTCTGATGTGACAGATCAGTCTAAGCTGCAGTCACAGAGCATACTAAGAAAAACCCGAAAAAGAAATAGCAACGGGAATCCCTCAAGGAGGGTGATATCTCTCTATAACCATATTGAAATTATAGAAAATAGAACTAAGTTAAACGGATTAAGATTCCTCTTGTTAGGCTCTAGATACCATGTTGAATATCATAGATACAAGAGGAAATGATAGTAATCCTTGTTGTATTGGAAGCTGATAGTAAATTAAAATAAAATAAAAGTCCACTTATCCACTCAGTTTAGTTCTGTAAAGCATTTGGATAACATCTAAAAACCACAAAACTTAGCAAGTAACTGTAACTAAGGGAGATAATATCATATCCTACAATTGTTTAGGGATATTTTACCGAGTGCAGAACGTATTTCACCCTCCAAGGAATTAGAACTTAAGTTCCTATAAAATTAAAGAGACGTTACCAATAACTAAAACCAAAATGAAAATGAACAAAGTTAATGTAGGAAAACACATGCTGCATGCAATAGAAGACATTTATGGTACATCATGGATACAAAATTATGGCCAACATGCATATAAATATAAGATTGAGGCTTGCACTAGAATCTGTAAGGAATTCTAGTACTCAAATCCACACAGAAAATTGCAGAAACATGAGGAAATAATTTAAATAATACTTTATCATTCACATATGCATTTCACCGAGCAGGTGGACTGCAAATTTGAGAGCAGCTCAAAACCACATCATTCATGCTCATTAACTCCCAACGGTTCATCACTATACAATATTCAATCAAAAACAAAACAAAAATTATCCAATTCTAAAATAAAATCTAAAATTAGAGCAACTAGCACTGAAAAAACCTAAAATAAATAAATTATTTTCAGTATTATCATTGTATTCTTATTTTATTTGACCAAGCAAACATGAGCATAAATCGAAATGGAGAAGATCAATTAATTAAAGGAAGGAAGATGAAACTCTACGAACCTGGATTGTCAAAAATTTGATGAGATTGAAAGCTTGTGGAGGAAAAAGAATTACCGAAGGTGATTGTTTTCAATTCGATACGAAGAAGAGGAGGATGTTGCTTGGGTATGTTAGAGCATAAAATTTGGGAGATGGAAAAGAAATTTCTGCAAAGAGAGTTTGGGCTTCGTTACTTAAGCACTTCAGAGAGTACCCCTTACTTGCCTGATAGCTTTCTTTACTAATTTTGCCACATGTAAGAGAAGTGTAGGTAAGTAAATATATGTACTCGCCGATTTTTTTGTAGTGTATATTATAAAGGGAAATTGAAGAGTTATGTGGCGGGAACATAAAATTTTCTTGTCACATATACATAGCAAACAACGCTAGCTTTTTTTTTTTTTTTTTAAAATAAAGCGGACCCCACAACCATTGTGTCTGTCAGGAAATTGGGGTCTTGTACTGTACTGTAACATTACATATATATACCTCATATATAAAAGTAGATGAATCATATTTTTTTTCTTTTTCTCTCTCATCTTTTTATAGGATCCCATCCTTCCTCTAAGTAGAGGTGTTCGAGATTTGAATTGAATTTGTTTTGAAAGAAAAAATATCGGATCCAATTCCTTCAGTTTGATTATGTAATCATCTATTCGATTTGAAATCCGATCCGATCCAATCATTTTTTTTCGGTTTGAATTGGATCGGATCAGTTTTCGATTTTTTGAAAATCTTAAAATTAGTTTCATGATTATTGTGCAAAAAACATCCTTTGTATATATTGGATTTGTAAAAAAAAAAATTTGAAATATAAAAGTATAAGTAAACGATAATATAATTTTTTTTTTGCAATGAGATATGAAGCTCTACACAGATAAATTTTGTTGATAAGATGTGATTAGATTTTTTTTTGGGTTTAATAGATGAGTTAATGGGTCTTGAGTTTATAAATTTTTTGGATGATTGGAGAAAGACCCATGTAGATAGAAGGGAATTAATATATTGGATCAGTTTGGATTGAATTAGTTTTCTTCAACCAATCCGAAAACCGATCTAATCTAATTAAAATTTGTAGTTTTTTTTCGATTTTTGATTTATTCGGTTATCGATTTTTCGGTTAGGTCACCACGGTTTGAATCGGTTTAAATTGGTTGATGAACGTACTACCCATAGCTGTGTAGCAGAAGTATTATTTCCATTTATATTTTATATCCGTTTATTATTTCAGGGAACCCTTTCACATATATTTTACATAATCAATACATCAGTAGGCATCTTCAAGTTTGCTCATTACAAAGAAAAGAAGCAAACATCCTTATTCTTTATCCAAGTTCCCGCTACTTATTTATAAAAGCACTAACCTCAAGCCAAACCCACTATTCTTTTATTCCTCGTATACAACTTTTGGTGCTATGCCTGGACGAGATGAGCATCAATATCTTTAGTAATACTGGTGAAGAGGTCCATGTAGCTATAAGGAGGTTCAACATTCTCATTGATCTTCTCATATTCAAAAGTCCATTTAACAAAAGCACTACCATCATCCTTATCAATAGCTTGAAAGATGAGCTTGAAGATCTTGAACTTCTGACTTATATCTCCTTCAAAAAGGTTGTATGTGATTATCATGCTCCTTTCGTCAATGGCTTCAATGTTTTCCTTGCATGTTACAACCTTTCCATCTGTCATGTCAGAAATAATTAAGATCAACAACAAAAAATGATTAACCGATCCTTTGTTATTTACAATAATAATATAAATAGAAGCTTATAAATCACCTATGACGTAAGTCCAGTGCTTAACTGAACCAATGGTATGCCAGTCCCCTTCATGCAACTTGGTTTGATGCACTCTTTCAGTAACGTTTTGAACGTGGTGAAGTTGCTTCAAGACCAAGTTGAAGAACTTTGCAGCTGTTGTTCGGATTCCAAGTTCCGTACTCACTTTACCACTAAGACTAGCCATGTCTCCGGAAACAAAACAAACAATATGAGGTAGAGACGGATGACAAGTGTGGATGGATATTCAGTATAGTTTGACCTTATATAGAAAATAGCTTACCCACTGTTGCAAACAAAATGATTTAACAAAATATCTTAGATATTTTAGAAAACTAACGATTAGTTTTTAAGATTTTTATTAAAAGTAATGATTAGATTTCTTTTAGGGGCCGTTTGATAGAACAATTTTTTTTATCAGGGAAATATAATTACTAAGAATATGGTGGAAAAATGAGCTTGGTAGAAAAATTTTAAAAAAATTGTTTGGTATGCCAAAATATTACCGGAAAAATAAGTTAAGTTTTTCGAGTCTATATTTGGTTGAAGGTAAAATATTGATAGAAAAATGGGATAAAATTACCAAATTAACCCTTGACTAAATATAAATAAGACTCTCTCTTTTCAAATTTCTTTTGGCACGCTTTTTGAGAAGAGATATTAGTGTCCATTGCTTTTTTTTTCTATTTTCTTTTCTGAGTGGTATTATGAAATGGTAAGATTTTTCAAATTTACACACAAACTAAGATTGCTATGCAAATTTGAATGATGGACAAATTTTTTAAAATCTCCTACCAAACATGATCAACTAGAAAATCCATATCAACTTTTCCAGTCATCCTAAAATAACCTCGTACCAAACTCTCCCTAAGAGTTTTATAAAGGTAAAGAAGGAAAGAGAAAGAGAAACAAAGAAAGAAAAAGAGAGAGAGGAAGAGGAGCAAGAAGAAGAAGAGGAAGAGCAAGAGAAAGAGAAAGAGAAAGAGAAAGAAAGAAGAAAAAGTAAAGGAAAAGTAATATTAAGAGTAAATAACTTATTCTCTCTTTTATTTTTAAAAGTTGATTTTTAGATATTTTAGAAAACTATTTTGGTTCTATTTTTATCTATGTTATGTTGAAAGTTGGTATTTTAAAATTATTTCTTTAAAAGTTGTAAAATGTCGTTACTCTGCCAAAATTATTTTATGAATTCTTTCTACTCTTTTACTTTATTTTTTATATTTGACTTTGTGAATTTGATGAATTTACTTATATTAGATATGAAAATGATCTTGAATCAAGTTTATAGAAATTATAGAATTTCTTTGGTACTAAATGGATACTAATGAAATATGTAATTTTTTACTGAATGATTCTGATGTGACTGACCCACGAGGGTATCAAAATGATTATAGGGTAAGAGACGCCTTATAATGGCTTGAGCTCCTTAGAGTGATATTTTTCACTAAAGTGATTGGATTGATTATAGTTCGAAAACTCCAATATTACTGAGATTTATCGCACATGTTTTGTTTTTATGATACCCTTTTCAGAGTAGACATGACAGTATATGTAGCTTTGAAGTAGGATAAAACACTATGGTTAAAAACTTTGAAGACTATACGGAGTTCAATGGAGCAAATTAATAGAAAGAAAAATGTTTCTTTTCACTTTAGACTATGATGTATTTATGATGTAATAGTGATCTTGACTCTGTATAATTAGATTTTAAGAATACTTTGTTATATGCCTTATTTCGTATCCGTTGCATTAGAATTTCATTGTAATTCTTGTTCTCTTATTTAAAATAAAATTTAAAAATTATTGTGAAATCCTCTATGTTAGTAAGTTACAGAGGATGTCACGGTCTCTCCATAAATTTTGCATCCTGGTAAATATGAATTTTAAGAAATTCTTGGTTATCATTTTCCAGCATGTATGTGATAATATTTTTTAACAACCAATTGTTCATGCAATTCTGGACTAGAATATTAATGGTTAAATAAAGTCATATTCACATTAACTGATTGTAAAATTTGAATCACATCTATGTTGCACTAACACTGACATGGGACATGAGATACGACACGATACTTCGATACATTAATTTTAAAAAATGTTAAATTTTGACATGTTAGAACACGTTTTGATATTAAATAATATTTGTAATTTATGTAGTGAATATTATATTTAATATTCAATAATTTAACGAAAAAATAAAACCAAACTTATAATACCCATCAATTTTGGAAAGAAATATAAAATATCCCAAATATTTATATTAAATTTAATAAAATGATAATCGTAACACAGCGAATCTAATAGTTAGAACTAAAAACGCAACATAATGCAATCTTTAAATCGTTTTTTAAGTCTCTACCATACGTGTTGAGTATCACGAAACGTCAAACACGACATGTCAAAATTTTTGAGTTGTCCATGCATCATAGCCACTACAAAAAATGCAGTGATTGGGCACACTAATTTAGGCACATTTTGTTTAAGAGGTAAGATATTTTTACTATCAAATTTTTCTATTACCATTCTACTACCACTTCAATCATGGTTGAATTAGAGAAAAAATTAAATCAGGAGAAAGAAAAGAATAACAAGTTTTGAATTCAATAGTAAGTAGAGTAAGAATATCCTACTTCATTATTTAATATTGTAGCGAAAACGAGGGAAGGGGGAAAATCTTCTAAAAGCTTAGGGAGCGTTTGGTTGGAGATTTCTTAAAATATAGCCAGGCAATTGAAAGTGGGATTGTGTGCTATCCATGTTTGGTACAAGATATCAAGTTTTTTTCCTAGCAAACCAATTTACCCAGCTATTGATGATTGTTTGCAAAATCAGATGAAATACACTATGCTCAAATCCCACTTCCAATGTGGTATTTGATGTTAGTCTGCTAAATGAAAAAAAGATAACGAAGGAGATGCCAAAATTACCCTCTTCTAACATTATTTTCTTGCTTCAGCTTTAATGGCGAGTGCTGAGTGTTCTCAAAACAGCATTTAAATCTTCAATATTTGCATGCTTCACCGACTCCTCACAAACAATACCCATAACCCAAATAATATGATTTTCTGAAAATGCAAATTCAATTGGAATTCTCATCACAAAGGAATCAACTTTTTGATTTTTTGCAACCTCTGAACCTAACCCAGATGGCTAAAGAGTTGTAATCTGTCATGGGGTTCTATTTTTCAGTCTCATTGAATCAATATCTCAAATGGGTTTTCTGATTCTTGGACTGCTGTGAATTTTCTTTTGTTATTTTTCTTCATCTTTTTATTTGTTGTTCTTTCACTTCTTTGTTGGTTTCTTGGTGTGTGAAAGTGTTAAGATGGGGAAAGAGATGATAGAAAACGTGAATGATGATGGAGAGCTTGATGAGGTTGAGATGTTGCTGAATGAGATCCGTTAGATGACCCATTAACCACCGACAACATATATGGGTTTGTACTGGAAAAAGAAAAGTAAAGGGCAGGTGATTAAAAAAAAATTAAAAAGAAAGATATTTTCGTAATTACAATTTATTTCTCCATCTATATTTTATCTCAAATCATACATAGATTTTATAAATCTTACCTAATTTGTCCGATAAATTTTTTTCTAACCAAACAACTTTTTTTACATTTTCCTACCAAACTCACTTTCTAACTATTTCCCTATCAATTACATTTTCCCATTATTCAAAAAATTTCCCCTCCAACAAACGACCCTTAATCACGTCGCAAACTTTTTATCTTACTGCTTAATTTTTTAACTAGATGCTGAAGATCCAAAATTCGACTCTCTCATTCGTCTTCCTACTTTTCTTACTCTCGATTGTCCACAAGAACTAGATTTCCCTAACTTTTTTCTATTGTTTTCATCTCCATCTTCTTCCTCAACCTCCATCGCGAGTTCGTGGTCGCCGACAGAGTCCATTTGCAGCGTCACCGTGAGAATCTTTGCAATCGACCGCTTCTTGGGGGCTTTGGGCTTGGGATTCGAATTCAATGTCTTCATCTGCCTCCTTTTTTCTCTCATCGCCTGCACAAGGTAATTGTCGATATGCATATTCACAGCCATCATTGTTGTCGCGTTAAAAACCCTACAAACAGCACACACCATCTCCAATTTCTCCTCCTCTTCCACTAAATTCTAACTTCCTTCTTGGATTAGAACGATTTCCGAAAAGCATTGTAGTGTGTAGTATGTGGAATGTGAGATCCTAAACTTCCTATCCGCATTAATTCTGTTTTTGCTTTGCTTTATTTCATTGAAGGTTGCAAAGGTGTTACTGCGTTTTGTTTCTATTTTGATTTGAATAAATCTTTCTATAGTTTATCGTTGATTATGCTTATTTTTTCATTCTATGATGATGCAGAATTGAATGAAATTCATCCTATTATCCCTCAATCCTTGGTGGTATGTGAATGTGAATAAATTGTTGTCTGCACTTTGAATTTCTTATTTGGCATGGTGAATGGGTTTAAATAATAAAAAGATTTAGTCATAAGCTGGTCAAACAAGACAATCTGTAGTCACTGTTTTAACTTTCATTGTTCATGTGTCAGTGTGGCACCGTTAAAAAGAATAACTGGTTTAATTGTTTTCATAAAAATATATAATGCAGGAAGATGTGCGGCTTATGGTGCTATTACTTTGTCTTTGTACTAAAACGGCATTACAACTTTAACGTTAAATATTTTCTTTTTAATTCTATATGCAGTGAGGATTGACTAGTTGATACTCTTTCTTCATTGACCAAGGAGATTCAGAGGAGCTCTTTCTATTCTGCAGGGCTGTCTCTTGGGTATCATGTGAGTTGGGCCTCCTTTGTTAGAAGAAGATAAGGATATGTGTAGACGTCGTATGAAGGTGAACGGACATTGTGGTTTATGTGATTGTGATAGTGAGGAATATGGGCAGATGCGGTGTGTGTGCATATCTTAACAACTTCACATGCAGTCTGAGATTTAGGTTCCTCAATTTATGCTTAATTTATAGTTGGTTTAATTTTTTATTTTGATGCTTTAAGAATGTGAAACTATATTGAATTCTTTCTGAGATATGCTCAAATAAATGGTTATTTTCCATGACAACTCATACTTCTTGATACCATCTTGTATATTTGTGGCATTTGTTATCAGGCAAACCATCTTTTACTAAGAAACAAACAGATCTGTTCTTCCCTCCGGACTTTGCTGATGACTTTCCTGTATCAATGCAGGTATGTGTGCAAACTTCAATAATCATTTAATATTCTCAGTTCTTGATAGACAATGCATTTTTAATCTCTTTGGTATGGCCCAAATCCTAATATTGTAGACAATATAAGCAAGAGATTAATAAGTACATAGGAGCATCTTAATTATATCAAGGAAAAGAAGCAAAGATCCATACACAAGAAACATATTATAGAAAAGGAAGGAAATAAAAATGTTCTTTACGGAATTAACAGTCCGCCACAAATAAAACCCAAATTTCATAAAAGGACAAAGATATTATGCACCCAGAAAAGGGGCAACAAACCATAAAATGAGAAAAAAAAAAAAATACACTAATTCCATTCTAATTAATAGCTAGCTTCTACCTAGCATATTATGCATAGTAAATTGAACTCTTGATAAACTTTAATAGCCTTCTAATTGTATTCTATATGTGTAATATGTTTCTCAGAATTCATTTGAAGATAAATAACTTGGGGAAAGAAACAACCACATCTATAACAGGATGTGGTTAAATGTTTGATATGTTTTTGTTGTGCAGATTTCAAATAAATATGGATTGATATATGTTATCACAAAGCTTGGGCTTTTATTTGTCTATGATCTGGAGATTGCAACAGGAGTTTATAGAAACCGAATCAGTCCCGATCCTATATTTTTGACATCAGAAGCATCATCAGTAGGGGGGTTTTATGCCATCAATAGACGTGGCCAGGTGTTGCTTGCTACTGTAAATGAGGCAGCCATTGTACCTTTTGTTAGCAGCCAGGTAATTTGTGAATTATGACGTGTTTTTGGTTAAATGGAATATATGGATCCTACTTCTAAATGTTTCTTTCGAACTTTTGCAGCTAAACAATTTAGAACTTGCTGTTAATCTTGCTAAAAGAGGAAACCTCCCTGGTGCAGAGGAATTGGTAACATGAGTTGCTTTTGGTTAATTTTGTGTTGTTATCAATGTCAAACTTCATAAATGGACTTTCGAAACTGGCTGACTTTATTGAGTTGGATGATTGTTTTACTATAATATTTTTCAATTTTTGGTGTGTGATGCTCTTTGCCTTAATATATTATAGTTGTCTTAAAAGTATTCCACGAGTATGATGATCTAGAACAATTATCAGCAACGCAACTAGCATAAAAGTGCAAAAGAAGTATAAACAATATATTATTTGTTTGTGGTAGATGCTTGTGTGCATAGGTTTTTTGACTAATCATACTAGAAAGGTCATTTTACAGTTTTTAAGTTCTAGGTATTTGGGGGAGTCTTGATAAAAAATGTGCCAAAGAGTATAATGTTGGTGAAATTTGTGCACTACAAACATGATTTAAACTGAAAAGATTTTAATTGTGTTAGCATATAATTTACCTCTGCCACTTTTTTTTTTTCCTTGTTGATTTGATCAGTGGGAAGCTTGCATTTTATTTTACTATTATTTTTATTTACCCTCAGTGATCGTTGAGTTTCTGTTTTTTTTCCTCAGGTAGTTAAGCGGTTTCAAAGGGGGCGAACCGGAGTAGTGGTAAAGCTGTTCCTTCATGACTGAAAGGTCATGGGAGTGGTTTTTTTGTTTTGGTTAAGCGGTTTCAAGAATTATTTGCTGAGACCAAATATAAGGAAGCTGCTGACCTTGCTCCAGAATCTCCCCGAGGAATACTTCGAATTCCTGACACTGTTGCTAAATTTCAGGTATACTTCGAGCTCGGTGACCTTGTAAAGGTTCAGATAGAAATTCAAATTGATTCTCTTTTAGTCTCTTTATCATTTGAACGTATTTATTAACTTTTTTTAGGGTTGGGAGTAGGAAAATACAAGCTGTTGCCTGTGATCCCTGTCTCCTTTGCTCATTGAAAATTCTGGTCATGATTCATATAAATTTAAAACTAATTATTACGAAGAAACAAAAGCAGTTTTTCTTTTTATAATTGGAAATAGAGAACACTGTCATATAAATAAACAATAACGGCCCACCTCTTACACCCACTTCCTGGCTACTAGTGTGGTTTACTTTGAGGCTACAAATATTATGTTCAAACTCTAGGCCCTGTTTGGATGAGCTTATTAAAATAGCTTTTGAAACCCAAATAATGTGTTTTGGGCGTATTTTCATTAGCTATAAATTGAAGCTTAAGAAAATAAGCCGTTGCAAAAGCTAAATACAGCTTTAGGAGATAGTTTATCTTTGGGAGAGGTTTAAAACCTTAATCTTGGACCCGCTCTGAATCGGACTAGTCACGAAGTGATGAACCGATTGGAATATTTTCAAAAAAAAAGAAGCTTTAGGAGATAGTTGTATCTGCATTAAGTTTTGGTTAAATTAACGTTACCAAATTATCAAAATTTCATTGCTATTTAAGCACTTATTGAAGTATCTATCCAGACACTATTTTGACTTATTTAGTTGGACTGCTGTTATGACTGTAGAGCTTATTAAATAAGCTATACTGAACTCAGTACTTCTTTAAGTTGTTTATCCATACAGGAGTTTAGTTTATCTCCCCTTCTTTGGATTTTTTACTTTTGATGCTTGGATTTCCATGTATGTAAGTACTCACAAGCATACGCTCTTGCACACAGAACATACATTTATTTATGTTACTGCAGGGGGAAGTAAATTCTATTCAGTTTTCATTATATTTCTTTCATCTGTCCTCCTAATGTTATGAGACATGCATATAATGCAGACAGTGGATAATGACCTTGCCTTGAAAATATATATCAAAGTCAAGGCCACACTTTCCCTTGTGTGTAAATATGCTATGTTTTTCTACACTTTCCCTTTTGGAGTGACTTTGTAAAGAACAGAACATCTTGTAAATCACTTATTTCTTCATTAATGGTTGTGTTTCAAGTTGCAATAGTGGTGGAGCCAGAGAGAGGTTACGAGGGACCTTTTGTATTATACCATATTCAGACTAAAGATAAAAGTAATGTAATATAAATTTGCCCCCTTTCAAGCTCAGCCTTTACACTTTTATCTTATTATGTATGCTAAAAACTTGTTGAGTTTGTCAAATCTGGCTACGTATTAACCTAGCTACTGCCATGTTACTTTTCTTAAAGTTTGTTTGAATCATACTTCCTTCATCCGCTTTCACAAAATCTCGTTTGCATTGTAGGTAATAATCAGTTGCAGATCCAAGATTTTTTGTGACGGGGACGTAAATAAAATATCAAAAAAAAGGGGAGATAAACTAGACTCCTGATGGAGTTATTAAATAAAATATCAAAAAAAATCTTATTTAATATCAAATAAAATATTAAATAAGATTTTTTGTAACATAGTTGTGAACTATTTTACCAAGCTGTATTCAGCGGATGATGGAGAGATAGAGTTCTTCCCGATCAGGAATGCTTTTCCTCGGCTTGAAGAAGCTGATCTGTGTAGAATTGGAGTTATTCCTGCTATGGAGGAATTCCGTAGGACAGTATTTGCAATGGGGAAGTTTAAAGTGCCCGGTCCTGATGGCCTGCAAGCTGTTTTTTACCAATCTCAATGGAGAAGTTTAAAGCGCCCGGTCCTCTTTTGGTTTAAAGATTCTGACTTCCCTTTGTGGGTCAAACTGGCCACACCTCCTTTGTCTGTCCCTTATGAGTCTCTGAAACCGGGCCTTTGGCATCCTTCTGTACGTTCCCTGTGGCTTCTGACGCTTCTAAGTTGCTTTTTTCGAGAGCCTATTTGGAATACTCCTCCCCTTTCCGGCTAACCTTCATCGACGTAACCTTGTTGGCCCCATCCAGTACTGCAAAAAAATTTCGTCCTCTGGCCGCTTTTTTAACCACCATCCATGCCCCAAAGGCATTTGGTTCTACAGACTTCACCTCCGTTCCCAAATTCACAGCCCCATAATCACCATTATTCCCCTAAGAAACATCTGCTGCTTCTTTCTTATACAGAGATTCGTTTTTCTTTCCTCCATCTGGGATGTCCTTGGAATAGTCTAGGCCTTTATTACATGCTTCCTTCTTGTGTCCATACCGACCACAAGCAAAGCAGATCATATGTAATCCTTCATACCCTACATTTAGATATATAAACTCCTTTTGAAAGAAGTCCCATAACTTGAACCTTGAGATAAAGCTCCTAGGGAGGTCCACTTCAACGCAAATTCTGACAAAGCGAGCTCTATCTGTTATCTCACCCTCGACACCTTCAGCTCTCTGCAAGGAAATCTTATCCACCTTCAAAGTTTTCCCTAGCATATTGCCTCTACTCCATAGGTGTTGGGAGGTGTAGAATTCTATGGGAAGGCCAGGTATCCTCAGCCAAACCGCCATCTTCTTCACCTTCTCATCATAAGGATAAAAAAAAGGTCTCCACCTTTGAACAATGACATAGTGATCGATACAATCCACGGTCCCTCGTGGAGAATGTAACACCCCGTTCTAGAACCGGTTTGTTAACATCGCATTATGATATTAAGCGCAGTTACAATCACATGGGTTCAATTAAAATCCGGATAAATTTTTCATTTTAAAACGTATCGAACTTATAATACCCATTTTCGTGATCATAACCATATTACCTTGCGAAAACAGATAAATTAAGCTTAACATCATGTTCACAACTTCTACTATATTGTAGGTTTCTTCATTAGCTATGCGTGGCTTCAAACCGCGCTCAAATCGGAGCACTGTAGCCCAAGTTAGGACAATTTGAAGCAACACAAGAGAGTATTGGTCACAGGCCCCGCGCGCTTCAGCGCGCTCTAGCGGGCGCTAAAGCCTCCATCTGGGCGCTTAAGCGCACGGAGGCAGTAAGCATCAGGCATTCCAGTGTGGATGGGCGCTTAAGCGCGCAACAGGGCGCTCAGGCGCGCTATCCTGGGCGCTCAAGCTCCCACGGGGACGTTTTAGCGCGCAGAGACAGAAGCATCTCCTCCTTCAGTGGCGAAGGGCGCTTAAGCGCGGACCAGGGCGCTCAAGCGCGCAACCCTGGGCGCTTAAGCCCCACCCTGAGCGCTAAAACACGAGGGGGCAGTAAGCCACCCAACTTTCTGCAGCAAAGGGCGCTTAAGCGCACGCCAGGGCGCTCCAGCGCAAGGAGGCAGAATGCATTGGCACTCGCAGGGGCAGCAGGGCGCTTGGGCGCGCTCCTGGGCGCTTAAGCGCGCTGCCAGGGAATTCCAATTCCCACATTTCTCAAGTCCAAGCCTAGGGGAAAATGCATCCCCATTACAAACCCCAATTGTCCATGCCCCAAAACTAAATCCTAGCACTCATCCAACCTCTCCTCATGAGATTTAGCTAGAATTTGGGCAGCATGACCTTTGTTTTCTCATTGTTTACCAGTTTAAACAAAAGGGTACCTAATTGATTTTCAGCCCAACCAATTCAACAACTCAATACATAACAAGCATGCATATATTGAATTTCAAGTAGGCATCATTTACATTACATATCCTTTACAAATCATAGAACTTAGCTTACAAAACACTATGATCATTCCCTTGGCTCCCATCAACAAAAGGTGTAACCAAAGGCATGAGCATAGGCTAAGTTCATCCAACGAATCAAGATATACAAATGACCATGGGCTTTCAAAATAAAATCCTATACATGTCAACTACAAAAGGCATGCATAAACTCAAAGAAATGCCATATTTCATGCATAATCCAGATATGGCCACTTGCCACCAGAGGCTCCTGCAGCATCCTTACCTGAAAGGGGGTCCCCACAACACGGGGTGAGATATACGAATATATCCAGTAAACCAGGGGTCCTTGGAGCATCTCTCCACCCCACAGTTCCATATCAGTGTAATAGCAATAACAATAATAATGCAGTAAATACATATCTATGCAAAGTGCACTACATCTCCAGGAGAAATCCCTCGAGCTCTCAAGCTGTCCTAAGGAAACTCAGATGCAAATAGTCCTACTGGCCAGCTAACTACCAAGTATGATTTACGCATCGTCATGCAACATACCACATAGGGAAACACCATCCTATGCCACACCAAATGCATACACATACGTATAACAAAGCATTACACTATTTCATTGCATTTATATACACTATAATCACCACTACCCTTTCAGGGCTTGGTGGAACAATCAAGGGAATTACACCCAAGGTCCGAAGGCTTACCTCAATGCCTCAGTCGACCTTTGTTCTTCACCAATGTCAACAATACTCTACTCCAAAACCAACACCTACACATGGTGTAATGCAATCAACACATTGCATCCAAGAGTATTTCACAATCAACCATCAAATACTCAATTCAAAACACCACACAAGTGTGAGCTTACCAATTCCAATGAGCTACTCAAGCTCCATAGCTTGTTCAAGCGGTTGATCACTCACGGTCGGTCCAAATGTCTCAATCCTAGACATCATTAGGACACAATCATCAATCAACCAAGCCATACCATTTATCAACAATGCAAGAAATCCAATATCAAGCATCATATTCTTGCCATTTTACAAGTATACTCATTTAGCTATCTAAGCTCATTTTCACCGATTAAATGACATTCCTAGCATTTTCCATAACATGCTCTAAGCTCCATTCTTCCTAGAACATAGCTAATTTAACAACATTCATCAAAATCCCTAAAACACTATTCATAAACCCTAACTCATGCAATTTTCAAGGAATCATGAGGTTCAAGGGTTAGAATCTTACCACCAATGGTCACACAACCAAGGATTGATGGCTCCTCAAGCTCCCATGGAGGTAGAAACTCTCAAAACCCCAATTTTCACCAAAGGGCCAAATTTTTGAGAGCCAACATCTCACCACACAAAGCTCCCCACTTAAAACTAAGCTTGGATTATGAAAGAGGGCGAGATTCTAAGCGATTTAGGCTTTTGAATCACCCAAAACCGTTGGGATTTGCTCCCTCCTCTCTCTCTTCTTCTCTCTCCCTTTCTCCTCCTTCTCCTTCTTCTTCTTCTTCCTTTCTTCTCTGTTTCTGTCGACGGGAAAGTGGGGGTTTGGGGTTCATCTTTTGGCTTTTAGTCACTTAACATTGGTTAAGTGGCTTTAAGCGGGTATTGGTTCATCTATCTATTCAACTCCAATAATTACCAAACTTTAACCAAAAGTCTGGAATATTATTCTAGGAATATTACTATTTTTATTTTTATATTTGGGTACTTTTGCCAGTACTCATTTATACCCCTTAATTTTCACTGAGTACACTTTTTAACTCCAAAGTGACTCAGATTCATTTAATTAAGCCTTATACTTAATTTCACTCACTAAAACATGTTTAATTAATTAATTACACTAGATTTACTAATTAATTAAGTTGGGCTATTATAATCACCCCACCTTTTAGCGATTTTGTCCGCAAAATCAAGAACGTACCTGTCCTTAAACTCAGGATATTGCCGGAGAAGCTCATCTTCCCGCTCCCAAGTGGACTCTTCAGGCGTCCTTCCTTCCCATTGGACTTTCACCATAGGAATAGATTTATTTCTCAGCTTCTTCTCATCTCTTTCAAGTACCTTCAGTGGCCTAATAGAAGTCTTCAAATTCTCCCGGATTTCAACATTATCAGGTTGAACCACATGAGAAGGATCAGCTACATATTTCCTCAGCTGAGAAACATGAAACACATCATGCAAATTTGCCAATTGCGGAGGTAAGGCAAGCTGGTAGGCAACCGGTCCCACCCTACGAAGAATCTGGTAGGGTCCAATAAATCTCGGACTCAGCTTCCTCACTCCAAGGGCTCGTCCCACACCCGTAACCGGTGACAGCTTCAGGAACACATGATCTCCCTCCTCAAACTCTAGAGGTCGATGCTTGAGATCATAGTAACTTTTCTGACGATCCTGAGCCTTTTTCAGACGATCCCTAATCATTTTAATCTGCTCAGTAGTCTCCTGAACAAAATCCAATCCAAACCGCTCTGTGTCTCCAACCTCTGACCAACAAGTAGGTGTCCTACACCTGCGACCATACAAGGCCTCGTAGGGAGCCATACCCAGACTAGCATGAAAACTATTAATATACGAAAACTCAACCAGCGGGAGATATCGATCCCATGCAGTACCCTGCTCCAGGGTGCAAGCCCTCAGCATATCCTCCAACGTCTGAATGGTCCTCTCAGTCTGACCATCCGTCTGTGGGTGATAAGCAGTGTTCAGTCTCAACTGAGTGCCAAGAGCCTCCTGCAATGCTCCCCAGAAGCGAGAAGTGAACTTCGGGTCCCGATCACTAACAATGCTTTCAGGCACCCCATGAAGCCTCACAATCTCCTTCACATAGAGCCTAGCCAATCTCTCCGCAGAGAAATCTACCCGAACTGGCAAAAAGTGTGCGGATTTTGTCAATCTATCCACAATCACCCATATAGAATCATAACTAGCCTGTGTTCGCGGCAATCCCACTACGAAATCCATGGAGATACTCTCCCATTTCCATTCAGGAACATCCAGAGGTTGTAACATACCAGAAGGCTTTTGATGCTCAATCTTTACCTTCTGACAAATGAGACACTTAGAGACAAATTCGGCAATATCTTTCTTCATACCAGGCCACCAGAAATTCATCTTTAGGTCCTGATACATCTTTGTAGCTCCCGGATGAACTGTAAAATGACCCTTATGGGCCTCTATCATCACTTCCTTCGCCAACTGCCTAGGTACAACAACACGACCCTGATATAATAGTATACCCTCATCATTGCAGGATACACCACTCTGACCTTTTAGTCGTTTAGCGCTTTCATTTTGCAGTTGAGCTTCTTTGATTCTGGTCATCAGCTCATTCTCAATGCTTGTGATTTCAAAGCCACAAATTTTACATGGAAAGATTTTAGATAATTGAATATCTCTGAACCTCTCTATCACATCATAATCTCTAATCATCATGCTTGATATGCTCACAGATTTACGGCTCAGTGCATCAGCTACAACATTAGCCTTGCCAGGATGATATTTCAATTCAAAATCATAGTCTTTTAGGAACTCGGTCCACCGTCGTTGTCTCATATTCAGCTCCTTTTGATCAAACAAGTATTTCAAACTCTTGTGATCGCTGAATATTGCAAATTGCATTCCATACAAGAAATGCCTCCACTGCTTCAACCCAAAAACAATTGCAGCAAGCTCAAGGTCATGGGTCGGATAATTTTCTTCGTGCGGTTTCAATTGCCTCGATGCATAAGCTACCACTCGCCTATCTTGCATCAGTACACATCCCAATCCCTTCTTGGAAGCATCGCTGTATAGCTCAAATTCACCTTCCGGGTCGGGAAGTACTAACACCGGAGCGGTCGTCAGTTTCTCCTTAAGGCTCTGAAAGCATTCTTCACATTCTTGTGTCCAAACAAATGGAGTATCCTTCCGGGTCAAACGGGTCAATGGCAACACCATGGCTGAAAATTCTTTAATGAATCTCCGGTAATAACCAGCCAAACCCAAAAAACTTCTTATTTCTGTTACTGTCTTGGGTCTCTCCCAATCAACAACTGCCTCTATCTTGCTAGGATCAACTGCTACTCCCTCAGCAGAGATAACGTGACCCAGAAATTGCACTTGAGAAAGCCAAAATTCACATTTAGAAGGCTTTGCATATAACTGTTTCTCTCTGAGAATTTGCAACACAGTTCTCAAGTGGCCTTCATGCTCTTCCTTACTCTTGGAATATATCAGGATATCATCAATAAACACAATCACGAATTGATCCAGAAACGGCTTAAATATGCGATTCATGTAATCCATAAACACCGCAGGAGCATTAGTGAGTCCAAATGGAATTACTTGATACTCATAATGTCCATATCTAGATCGGAAGGCAGTCTTCGGAATATCTTCCTGCCTAATTCGGATTTGATGATAACCCGACCTCAAATCAATCTTTGAGAAAACACAAGCACCCCTCAACTGATCAAGCAAATCATCTATGCGAGGGAGAGGATACTTGTTCTTAATGGTAACCTTATTCAACTGACGGTAATCAGTGCACAATCTCATGCTACCGTCTTTCTTCTTAACAAATATGACTGGTGCTCCCCACGGGGACACACTTGGCCGGATAAACTGCTTAGCCGAAAGCTCTTCAATATGTTTCTTTAACTCGGCTAATTCCGGTGGTGACATCCTATACGGAGCCAGAGAGATAGGCCCCACACCAGGCAATAGATCAATCGTGAACTCAATCTCTCTATGAGGCGGAAGTTGTGGAATTTCATCTGGAAACACATCCACAAACTCCCTCACCACGGAAATAGTGCCAATCTCCTCATGACTTCCGCCTACTAAACCCCCCACAAAGACATATCCCAATGCCCCGGCCCTCAAAGCCTTTCTAACCTGCAACACAGATAGATATGGGGAAGAACTAGTAGCAGAATCATCAGCATCGAGCACAATCCTTTTACCACAGCAGTCTATCATAGCACAGTTCTTTGACAACTAGTCCATACCCAAGATAACTTGAAGGCTGATCATAGGTAAACAAATAAAATCCAGCACGTAATCTCGGCCTTCATATTTGAATTCGACATCTTTACACAACAAGGATGTATAACACTCCTCTCCAGTAGCTGTAACCACTTTCATTGGAGGGCGAATGTCATACATTTGCAAATTTAGACCAACGGCCATAAAATCAGACATACATGAGTGTGTAGCTCCTGAATCAAACAACACTTCAACATCCATATTATCAATGTAAATTGTACCTTTCACTAGATTCGGAGCCTTCTCCGATTGTTGACGGTCCATGGTATATACTCTACCAACCGTCTGAGACTCTAGCATAGGTTGAACAACAGAGACCGGAACAGCAGTAGCTTGAACTGCTATAGTCCTTGCTTCGTTCTGAGGACACTGCCTGGAGTAGTGACCGGATCTTCCACATTTAAAGCAAATCACCTCACCAGTAGCACATGGACCTCTATGCTCTTTGCCACATCCCTTGCACTTGGGAGGAGGTCCTCTATCAACAAACTTCTTCTGAGTACCGGGTTTTTTGAACAAGTCAAAGGGCTTATTCGCATTCAGCTTCTTGCCTTGCACCTTCCTGTTCTTCCAATAACCTGAGCCCGTTGCTTTATTGGAACTAGGTGCCTGGGCCTCAGACGACTTCTTGGTTTGGGACA
>NW_026897679.1:0-10885 GCF_033153095.1 Gastrolobium bilobum | reverse complement strand
TGTCCTGAGTTCTTTCTGCTCTTGCTTGGTTAGCTTGAGGGGTTGAGGTGGTGGAGGCTCAGCAGGTGGTTCAATCGGACGAGGATGCTCCACATAAAATGAAACTCTGTCCATTCTCAGTTTATCTTCACCTATGGTTTCGTTGGCAAGGTCACCATAACTTCCAGATTTCAGAATAAGCATGTCCCTAATAAATTCAAGCAGTTAATTGAATATTTTTCAAATTAACTAAGGGGAAAAAAATTATTTTGATCACATTTTCTTCTGCTAATTTTCAGTATTTAAGGAACAAAACGACAGTTCCACAAGACAGGCAACACTAGATACACAAATAGTCACTCGTGTCAAATTGTTCATTGTCAAGTCTGATTTCGTGGCCATTAGAAGTGTTTTTAGTCTTTAGACTCTTTCTATTCAAATACCCCTCTAGCAGTCTTTTTCAAACTGCCGGCCTGGTCTATTCCAGTTTGTCACTTTGTCTCTTCTCCTATCATGATAATAATTATCATTGCAAACAACAGAAAGGAAAGAACATGGGTTAATTCATATTAGCCTAATTTTTTTTAATTATTTAAATTCATGCCGTTCATATAGCCGTTAACACAACCCTTACACGTTCACAAACACAACACTTTTATAAAAAACCTAAAAAAAAAATTAATTATTTAAATTTATGCAGTTCATATAGCCCTTAACACAACCCTTACATGTTCACAAGCACAATACTTGTATAAAAAACCGGTAGTCAAAGTAGGCATAAACTTACCACCACTCAATTTCTGGAATTTGTTCCTTGGGTTTTTCTTTAATTCTGACACTCTCTGGTATTTCTATTAAATTTGGATTTATATCAGGAGCAGCCTTTGCCTTTGCCAGCTGTGCTTGTTTGGCCTTCTGCTCTTTTGCTTGAGCTTCTCCAAAGCACACATAAGGCAATGGAAAATGATTAAGTAAGATGGTAAGTCCCTTGAGAGTGGAAGAAGGAGGAAGGACATGTAAAGATACCTTCAATTTTATTGTTTCAGCATCTTTTGACCACTTTCCTTCCTCCACAAACTGGAAATTCATCCTCTTAGGCCGCAGGAGCTTTGTTTTGTTGATACCCATCCTTTCATCAAAATGAGGATTAGATTCAGGATCGATATCCAATACAGGTTTCAGTATTTCAAATGCATCTTTCTTCTGTTTGTTAATGTTGACCTGGAATGTTCAGACACAGATTCTAGGTTAAGACAAGAATCCCAAGTAGAAAAAGATAACTGATAAAAAGAGACAATTGAGAAGACTACACACCTTTAATGTGCTAAGGTTGCTTGGCTTAGTAACATTGACAACATTCCCATATTCATCTATTTCCCGTCCATGAGCATCCAGACGAAGAACAGGGGCCTTGGTTGGTTTCTGCGGGATAGCAACATCTGCTACCATCTGGCCAGGAAACATATTTATTAGTGGAGCAAATTGTGGATCTTGACGGAATCCCATCCTGGCAGCAAGCTCCTGAGCACGCCTGACAGCTTCATAGTTGGGTAGAGTTGCAATACTAGCAGCATTAGCGCCACTAGCAGGAGGATTTGCCTGAGTAGCAGCAGCAGCAGCTGCAGGAAAAATTGACATATTTGCAACAGGCCCCAAAGAATCTGAGGTGGCAGTTTTTGATGCTACTCCAGCACTAGCAGAGGGGACTGTAGATTCATTCTTTGAATCCAAATGTGTGCTTCCTTGCAAATTTGGGGTAGAATTATTCAACTACACAACCAAAAGCACAGCACTTAATGCATTTGGAGGAACATGGATAACTATGGTAAAATAAATCAGTATCACCTGGTAGCTAATAGATAGAAATATTCAGGTGATAACAGGTACTTATGAGTAGAAATAATGCCCAACTTACCTGAGGAATTTTCTTCAGCTTCTCCGACAACTCCTTCTGCATTTGTAAAGCTTTCTTAGCCTTAGCTAAGGCGTCAATAGAGAGGCTTCCAGTTTTTCCAGCAGTTGAAGATGACCCATCTGTACTAGATTTTCCAGTAACCTCATGAGACCTGGTAATACTAACGCCCTTATTTTCATTTGTGGTAGAAATCGAAGATACCTTGATAGGAAAGGAAGGAGGAGGGGCCAAATATGTCTCGGGCTCACTTGTGGGCGCCACAGCAGGCGATCCCAAGGCAATGCCCTGAAAGAGCATAAAATTAAACACCAGTGACTGTGTGTCGCTATTCAAATATTTCACAGTGAATAACAGAAGAGAAGGAATAAGAAAACACAGAGGACTGATATAGTTGAACAGAAAACAAAACATATCTCCTGTAGACCAACCTATCAATAAACATATGAGACAGTCATTCAAATTAAACATTGATAAAAGGACTATAAGGATTCCCATATAATTTCTCAAGTAAATTAGCATTCTCATTCTAGTTCAGTACTAATTACTAATGCCTTTTAAATCAGTAAGTGAAAGTAAACAACCCTACAATTTGACGCGATACTCTAAATTAGCACTCATGTATTATCAATACTAAGGGAGTAAACATCCCTTAAATTTAATTACAACAACAAAAACGAATGATCTCGGGAAATAAAAAAATACCGGGCATCATCAAATTCTAAATACATAGTATTGAAAAGAACGATAGAAAAAAAAAATAAGAAAGAAAGAAACTCACGTTTTGTACTGAAGCAGTGCCTTTGGCAGAGCCATGGGCACCATTAGTGACTTCCTCCTTAACCTTGACCTCATCAACAATGACTTGAATGCCTCGAACATCGTCGTAATCATGATCTTCTTCTTCTTCTTCCTTCTTAACTTTATCCCCAAACTTCCTCCGTTCTCTCCTCCCTTCCTTCCTATCGTCAGAAACCCTAATTTTCTTATCCTCCGACACCCTGTCCTCGCTGTGCTCCCTGTCTTTCCGCTTATGAGAATGAGAAGAGTGTCGCGGCTCCAATGAATCTTCCCTCTCTTCATCACGCTTCCTCCTACCTTTGCTACCCTCTCTATCCTCTCTTTCATAAGCCCTATCCTTATCCCTATCCCTGCTTCCTTCTCTGTCTTCCCTGTCCCTGGATTTGTGGTCGCGCTTGAGATTCCTGTCCGATCGATGATGGCGGTGGTCATCGGAATCTCGGTGGCGGTGGTCGTCGGAATCGCGATGTCGTTTGTCATCGCCGCGATGCTTGTGGTCGCGGTCGCGGTCGCGGTCGCGGTCGCGGTCGCGGTCGGAGTGGCGATCTCTGGTTCTCTTATCGGATTTGTCTCTGTCGTCCATTTTAGGGTTTGGGAGATACACTCTTTTCCTCTACCACTCCCTTCCCTTCCCTCTCTCTCTTCTTTTTGTAAATCGGGGATGAGTTAGTGCTTAGCTCAACATAAATCTTATAACTTCAAATATCAAATTTTATCCAAAATTATAAAATTCCAACATTTTCTATTTCTTTTTAAGACTTTTTTAACCTTGCTTCTTACGAGATTATTCGAATTTTATTAAATTTTTATCAAATTTTTAAATTCTGAACCTTTAAAATATTTTGTAAGTCAATTAAGTCTTAATTTTTTATTATTTAAATAGAAATTGAATTTTCAAAGTTTTATGTAATGATAAGTAATAATTAAAAAACTCAATTCGAACAAGAATTATTAAAGGACTACAACTGCGTATTAATCATGATAAAAAATTAAAAACATAAAATAGACTCACTAAGCCAAAAATATTAATATTAACTTACATACAATTAGGGGTGGCAATTTGTGACACGATCCGCGAACCCGACCCGGACCCGACACGAAAATTTCGTGTATGGGTCAACCCGTTTAGTAAATGGGTCGTGTTAGGGTTGGAAAATAGTGACACGAAAAAAATCGTGTCGGGTCACGGGTCAACCTGTGAACCCATTTGACCCGTGAAAAATCTGGTTCAATTTAAAGTTATTACTTATTATACTAATTATTCTGTGGTATAAAAGGAAAAAATAAACGCCTTAGCCCTTTAGGGTTTCCATTTAACAGCGCAACTCTCTCTCTCTCGCCTCTCTCTGCCCGTCTCGTCTCTTTGCTCTCGCCTCCAGGGGTCGATCTCGTCTCTGTTCCTTAGAAACCCGCGACTGGAAGTTGTATGACAACGAAGAGTGGCCAAATCCCTCCAAGCTCTGACAGCTCATACCTTGCTCTTCTCCTTCACTCTTTTGTTTGCTCTCAAGGTTGACCGTATCGTCCATTGCGCATAGTGGTCAGTTTTTTTTTTTAACTCTTTCTTCTCTTACCTTCTTTTTGATTACCCAATTCAGAAAAAGTAGAAATGAATCAAAGGGTGAGAAAAAAAATTTAGCTTTGTATGATTCTTCTTTGATTGACCATATCTAGCTTCATCCTGAAGTTGTGATTTACCGTGTGGTAGACAAGGTCCTCTGCTAATTTGTTTCCCCCTTTTTTGTTGTTCTATGCATGCGTGGATTATTATTATTAGTTATATCTGTTGTCCAACCAGGTCATGGTTAATGTGGGGAGTCCTTGTAAGTTTAGGGAGCGTAGTTCAGGAAATTCTAGGTGAGGATTCTCTACACCTTCTACAACCACAATTGCCTCCATGAGCTTGCACTCTGAAACTTCTATATCAGCAAGATGAGGAAGTCCTTTGATCATTGAATTTGAGAAGAGACATATCATTCCATCGCACTTGTGTACTTTGATAACTCCTATTTTTAAGAAAGATATCTCAGTTACAGGACCTAGGCAAATATATTCCAAATTGCTTAGATTATCGAGAGACAATAACTCCAAGTTGGGGAAAGCATCAAGAGCATGTTGACTTGAATTCATGACTATGCATTTGATTTCATCATTGTGTTGTATAAAGAGAGACTGCAGATGGGGAAACCAATCACTTTCCAAATCACCAAGAACATTCTGGACACCATTCAATTCATCCAAGTACAATACATCAACGTTTTTCAGCATCTTTTTTTCTCCTTGACCTTGAGGACATGGTCGCTTTGGAGGGGAAGGCAATTGCTACAGACTAGGAGTTGAAGGCCTTGTAACAACAGCAACTCTGTTAGAAGTTTTGTTAGTTAGTTAGAGTTGTAACAGAAATCAAATATCAGATATCATTGGCTGTAGATAGTTAAATAGGAGTTATGTGAAATTTGTATAAATAGGATATGTGTATTGAGAGGATGTAAGAGAATATTCAGAAGTTACTTTCTTTCTAAAGATTTTTTTGTATTTTTCTTAGATCCATGATGCTCTCTTCTTGAGATTGTATTTGTATCAGAGGCACACACGGGACTTGGTTTTTTGAGACACACGGAATTTAAAGTTGCTATTGCTTACACTAGTCTTTGGAACTGCATTGGAATAGTTTGTGCATGAAACTTTTTAAGTTTGTGATCCATATATAATATATGTAAATTCTGAATTTTGCTTTCTCATTTATATAATAGATATTCTAACTTCTCTTTTTTACATGTAGATGGACTTTGAATCACACAACAGCAGTGGAGAGAATATGATGGATCACAAGGTTGATGTTCAAGATGCAAATGTTGAGGGTGATAATACAGCTGGGTCAGCAGGCACAAAGGTGCCAACAAAGAAACCGAGAAAGTTAGTATCCAAGGTTTAGCAACACTTCGAGCGCATTCCAATAAATAAGGATGGATGTAAAATTCAAGCCAAATGTAAGTATTGTGATCAATTATACATAGCTGATAGTAAATATGGCACTGGTAATTTAAAGCGACATTTGGATGGATGTGTGAGAAGAGATACTAGAGATGTTGGGCAGATGATGCTTTCAACTCAAAATAGCTCCTTCAGTTTAGAGCCTAAATTTGACCATGAGAAATTTAGGGAGTTATTGATAGCTGCCATTATTATGCATGATTTGCCATTTCAATTTACTGAATGGCAAGGCATTAGAGCTCTTCTTCTATATTTGCGTGCGGATTTGAATATTATAACTAGAAACACAGTGAAGGCTGATAGTGTTAAGTTGCATAAAAGGGAGAAAGATAGATGCTTGAATATGTTAAAGGAGAATACCAGTAGAGTTACTTTAACATTTGATTTATGGACTTCTTTAAACACTGATGGATTTATATGTTTGACTGCACATTTTGTTGACAAGAGTTGGCATCTGCATAAAAGAGTTCTAAATTTTGGGTTTATGCCACCTCCACATACTGGAATCTCATTGGCTGAAAAAATTCACACCTTTTTGAAGGATTGGGGGTTAGATGGGAAATTTTTTTCAATTACATTGGATAATGCTTCTGCAAATGATGTTTGTGTTCAATTTTTGAGAGATCAACTGTTGATTGGAGGTGGACTTTTATGCAATGGTGAGTTTTTTCATGTGAGATGTTGTGCTCACATATTAAATTTGATAGTTCAAGAAGGATTGAAAGAGGTTGATGCATCTATTGTGAAAGTTAGGGAAAGTGTTAAGTATGTGAAGGGGTCACAAGCAAGGAAACAAAATTTTTTGCAGTGTGTTGCTCAAAGTTCTCTTGCATCTAGGAGAGGTTGCAGGCAAGATGTTCCAACAAGATGTAATTCTACTTTTCCCATGCTTGATAGTGCACTCTTCTATAAACGTGCCTTCATGCACCTTGAGTTAAGTGATTCCAACTACAAATATTGTCCATCTAGAGATGAATGGGACAGGATAGAAAAGATCAATGAGTTCTTGCATGTATTTTATGATATTACTTGCATCTTCTCTAAAACCAAGCATCTAACTGCAAATCTTTACTTTCCTTATGTTTTTACTGCACATCTGACATTACAAAAAGGATTGAAAAGTGATGATGCTTATATTGTGAATATGGCTGAAAAGATGTTCACTAAATTTGACAAATATTGGTCTGAATTTAGTATGATTTTAGCCATAGCTGTCATTTTGGATCCTAGATATAAGATGAGTTTTGTTGAATGGTGCTACAATAAGTTGTATGGTGATGATGGGGTGAACGAATCAACAAAGGTGAAAGAAAAATTGGTTTCCTTGTTTAATGAGTATGCACATGATGGAATCAGAAACTATTCATCTATTTCTTCAACAAGTAGGGCTGGAGATGATGGGAGTGAGACAATTGATGAAACGTCAATTTGTACTACATCTAGAGATGTTTTGAGTGTAAGTTAACATAATTATTTGTCTTGTAATTGTTTATATTCTTTTGTATATTTATTGATATTATTTATTTTATAATATTGTTAGGAATTTGATACTTTTCACGAAGTGGTTGTGCCACAAAAGACTCAGCTTGAATTATATTTAGAGGATCCAAGGATTGACAGAAGAAATATTAGCTTGGATGTGTTATCATATTGGAAGGCTAATCAATTTAGGTATCCAGAAGTTGCTGCAATGGCAAAAGATATTTTTGGGATACCTATTTCTAGTGTTGCTTCGGAAAGTGCTTTTAGTGTTGGAGGAAGAGTACTTGATCAATACCGAAGTTCACTCAAACCTGACATAGTTGAAGCATTGATTTGCACTAGAGATTGGTTATATGGAGAGCAAGGTAATATACATTATCAATCACTTATTCATTAACTGTTTATTTTAAGGATTTTAATTAACTCATTTGATTTTTATTTTTATAGAGCACTCAGCAATAGCTTTGGAAGAATTGACAGAAGATATCATGGACATGAATCTACATTCAATAGCTGACCATGGCACTCAAAATTACTCAGTTGCATAATGACTTTTATATTTCAAATTTTTAATCAGTTAAATGATCTTGAATTTGTGATCTTAATTTGTATTTTGGTGGAAGAAGTTGCTGTAACAATGAGACATTTGTTGTAGGTTGCATTTAATTATGTTTTGATGTTGGACTGATGGAGTTCAATGTAGTAAGTTATTTTGATTTGAATTAGATTGAACAGTTTTAATATGATTTGAATTAATATCACTTTCTGTTTAGTCGTGTCGGGTCGGGTCGTGTCGAGTCGTGTCGTGTCGGGTCGTGTCGTGCCGTGTAAAATACAGATTGCCCTCAAATTCGGGTTGTATTGTGTCAACCCGTTTATACATGGGTCGTGTACGGGTTGAATTTTATAACACGATTTGTTAATCGTGTCGTGTTCGGGTTGAGTCTATTCGTGTTCGTGTCAGACACAGGTCGACCCGAACCCGACCCATGAACACGAATTGCCACCCCTGCATACAATACGGGCCAAAGGATATTTAAATCTCAACATTCCTTAAAATAAATTAAATTATTATTAAGAAACAAATAACTTTAATTCTCCAGCAGATAATAAATTTGTTAACAATGTATTTATTCGATTATTTTCGAGAGCTTTTCTCCAGACTTTGAACCGATTTCCTAATAATATTTTATTTTCTAGTTAGAAGAATCAAAAAGAACGTTCACTGATTCACCGGTTCAAATCATTATTCTTATTATTATATGTGAACCAATTTAAATTACTTTTAATTGAAAAATAAGAGTTTGTGCGTTAATTTAAAACAATAAACAAAAGGGTTATATTTTTCTAAATTTACAGAGTTATTGATTTTAATTATGTATTACGGGTATTACATAGTTATAACATAAAAAGTTATTTTTTTATTATTTTTCACATCAACTAATGTGATTGAGAAAAGAGAAAAAAAAAATTATATTATAATTATGGGTTTGGTGTTTGTCATTTTAAATGACAAGTTATGTCTTTTTAAAAGAGAGATAGACACAGAAAAATGGAAATCATGAAAGAGAGAAAGTATGTGATTTTTTTTTAATTTAAAATTTAAAAAAATTTGTTTTTTTGTGTCTATCTCTCTTAAAATGACAGAGTGTTCTGTCATTTAAAATGACAAATATTTTTTCCTATAATTATATACTACTTATAATACATAGTTAAAATATTGATGAATTTTAAAACTTTTTTCCATAAGCAGGATATATGTTAAATAGAGTAAATTAGTCAGTTGGTCCTTAACAAAACTATTTTTTTCCGTTTTGGGTCCTTAACAAAAAACACGATCCCCACTCTAGTCCTTTACAAAAAAAAATTAGTCAGTTGGTCCCTAACAAATTCAAAGTGGACACATTTTAGTCCTTTTAAGAGACTAATATGAGTCTTTTTTGAATTTGTGAGGGACCACAATTTCAACTAGATGGGTCCACTTTGAATTTGTTAGGGACCACAATTTCAACTAAATGGTCCCTAACAGCCTTTTATGTAAAGCAGACAAAAAAAAAATACACATTAACCCAATCCCAAAGAATCTAAGGTGCTGTTTGGTTGGAGTTTTCTGAAAATTTGCCTATGCAAATGGAAGTGGGTATCATTGAAAGCCTTGTTTGGTTGGCTGATTTTTAAAATTTCTCCACCTATATCACTTGCCTAGCAAAGCATGTTTGGTCTTAGAAATCTATCCTTTTTCACTGTTAAGAAAGACATATTCAACATGGTTTTTTGTTACTTAGCTAGGCAAATGAAAAAGTGAATCATGACCCAGACCAAAATACCCCTGTTAAGAACAAAGTTGATGAGTCAAGCAACAAGTCATGGGGTTGCCAACTTTCCTCCACAGGCTTAACCAGTGGAAGGACCAGCTCTTCAGTGACTTGAAATTTTCTATCATGATAGGAACCACTTGGGCTCCATGCAAGTGCTACACGTTGGGTACACATTGATATCATCGTTGTTTGCAAGCTCCACATTGATCCGTTGGGTACTCATTTTTTATTTCCCCAAAAATTTTAAAAATAGGGATATTTTCGTAATTGTCACTTATTTCCCCATCTATATTTTACTTCAAACCAAACATAGACTTTATAAATCTTACCTAATTTATCCGGTAAATTTTTTTCCAACCAAACAACTTTTTTTACATTTTCCTACCAAACTCACTTTCCCACCATGTCCCTATCAATTACATTTCCCTAGTATTCCAAAAATTTCTCCTCAACCAAACACCCCTAAGGAGCCCAAAAAGCCATGCGTGATGCAAGACCCAAGCCGCCACCGAACCTTAACTCCATTAGGCCGAACTGGTACATATTTAGAGTAAAAAAAAAATTGGATCCTTAATAAAAAATATGATGTCCATTTTTGTCCTTCACAAAAAAAATACTCATATTAGTCATTTTTTAAGGACTAAATTGAGTCTTCGTTGAATTTATGAAGAATCACATTTTCAAAAAATTAGAATTATAGAAGGACAAAAAATTGACTTTTTTTTATAAGTGACAAAAGTGATGATCGTATTTTTTTGTTAGGGACCCAAAAAGAAGCTTTACTCGCATATTTATTCCTTTATTACATGGAATGAATCAGCTGAAGGTCTCAGTCCGTTTGAACATAACATAAACCCAAACTCTAAAACAAGCTCACGACAAAAATGAAATATTATTCATGAGTGTAATCCAGTTAGGTGAAGAGAAAATTTGATTTTGACAGCTATTAAATATATCTTTGAGAAAGGATGAAGAGTTTTAATAGTGACTAAATTCGACTTACGAGTAGTCATATAATCGATTTAAATAGTTAAAGTTTGTGAAGATATATAAACGCGGACTCGCCTCAAAAAATATTGGTGGTATATAAAAATGTCCCCACTTGAGGTTAAATTTTTTAAAATATTAAATCATTTTATCAACATTATTGATGATAATAAATTGTGTTATAAATAAAATGACTACTGGATGTCCATAATCTCAAAATAATATGATTGTTGATATGACTGTTGAATATTTAATCCCAAATTATAACCATTGAAGATGTAAATAGAAAAATAATTGGCCAAAAATATAAAGATGAAATTTAAATATAAAGTTTTTGAATATATAATCCAAACACATTAAGGTGTAAAGCCAGTGGCGTATATATGTGAAAAAATGTAATTGCAAAAATATA